>NW_007730603.1:90492-91303 GCF_000696425.1 Galeopterus variegatus
ATCTGCTGCAGTATTGGAAGCAGGAAAATTATTTTAATTACAGTGGTGACATGGAATAAAAGGAGACAAAGAGTGACACCTTTCAGGTTAAAACAGATAACGAATCACTTGCATTGAGCGGGATTCTCCCTCACTGGAGCACTAACGCAGAGAACAGAATGAGTTGCTTTGATCCAGGCATTAAAAGGAAAGAGCACAAAATAACTTGTTCCACTTTTTTTCTGGTCCGGTTGCCATTTTCTCCAACCAACTTCATTGTCAGCAGCTTCAAAATGCCCACTTGATATTCTCATCCATAAAGGTGCTACTTCATCATCTCTCAAGGAAAAAAATGGTGAGAAGAAATGTTCTTTAATGTGCTTTTGGTTATAGGATTGAGACTTTCGCAGACCACTTCATAATAGACTCAGAAGGAAAGATATTTAGGGCTTTCCAGGTCAGAGCCTAATCCCAAAGNAAGTTTAATGTGTTGGAGGCTTGGTCCCCACTGTGACAGTGTTAAGAGGGTGGGAAATCCTGCTATGGTAATTGGAAGGTGGGGCCTTGAAGAGGTGATTTGATTGTGAGGACTGTGCCCTAGTAAATGGATTAATAAGTTCATGGTTTAATGGTGGTCATGGGCATGGTTTTGAGGGCTTTAAAAGGACAGTGCATGGGGAGGTTAGTCTCTCTCTGTTCTGACATTTTCTGCAATTTGAGATCCCTGGGTCACTGTCACCAACAAGACCTTCACCAGATGTGTTCCCTGGACTTTGGACTTAGCCTCCAAAACTGTAAGCAATAAATTTTGTTTTCTTACAAATTGCCCAGT
>NW_007730603.1:91940-92952 GCF_000696425.1 Galeopterus variegatus
AAAATTTATTGCTTACAGTTTTGGAGGCCAGGAAGTCCAAAGTTCAGGAACACATCTGGTGGGGGTCTTCCTTTGTGGTGACTTCAGTGACACGGGGTATCACATTGGGAGACGGCGGAAGCAGAGAGAGAGAGAGACTCTCACGTGCTCTCCTTTTAAAGCCCTTATAACCACGCCTGTGACCACTATTATTAATCTATTCATTAGGTCATGGTCCTCAGCATCCAGTCACCTCTTCAAGGCCCCATCTTTCAATCACCATAATAGGATTTCCAACCCTTGAGTTACAGTGTGAATTAAGTTTTGGGGGACATTCAATCCAAGGCAATAACTATTTAATGGATTCATTTTTTCATTCCTCTTCAGCAAACATTAACTGAGCTCCTCCTACATGTAAGACACTGTTCTGAGTACTGAGGATGCAAAGCTATGTAAGACTCAAGAAGTCTACTAGGGAAGACAGACATGTAAACACTGTCATGAAATTATTCATGATGGTGGAATATGGCAGGAGTGGTCAATTTTCACTGCAGGATTTGGGCAAGACTCCCCAGAACTTCTGACACTGGAGCAGACCTTGGGGCACAAGCAGAGATTTGTCAGGTGAAGAATTAGGGCAAACAAAGTCTGACCACGTAACTTGTTGCCCAAACTAGGACACTTCAGAGAGTGAAGGGGGAGGGGTATTAATAATTACACCAGATAACAGGTGTAAACAGAGATTGTTCTGGCCAAACCAGGCCACATGTTACTCTTGGCAGAAGGAGCTATATGGGCGAAGGCAGAGGATGGTGGAACACTTGGAGAAAAGCAAGAACTTCAGTGTGTTGGAGTGAAGAGCATGGCATAGCGGGAGGAGGGGCTGAGGCTGGAGAGGTGGGTGGGGGTGGGAGTGTGAGGGAGCTATTTTGGCAGTGAATTTTAACTTGGTCCTATGGCAATGGGAACCTTTGGAGGTTTCTCAGCAGGGGAGCACCATGACCAAATTTGCAAGAGTTTGGGCAAGCATGTA
>NW_007730603.1:93370-95358 GCF_000696425.1 Galeopterus variegatus
GCATGGGTCAAGTTTTTCTTCCTTTTTAAGGCTGAATAACATTCCATTGGATGAATGAATACATTACATTTTGTTTATACATTCATCTGTCGATGGACATTTGGGTTGTTTCCACCTTATGGCTGTTGGGAATGAATTACTTTTTTTTTTTCTTTTTGTCCTTTTTGAGACCGGCCGCACCGCGCTCAGCCAGTGAGTGCTGTGAGCACACCGATCATCCCTATATAGGATCCGAACCCGCGGCTGGAGCGCTGCTGAGCTCCCAGTGCCGCACTCTCCCGAGTGCGCCACGGGCTCGGCCCGGGAATGAATTACTTTTGAGTCAAGGAATCACATGCTATTTTGACTGAATTGTCTTGTTAGGAAGAGAGAGGAGAGATTCCAGATGAACAACCTTACATTCCTTCTATCCCATGCTGTGGGCCTGGTCTGGTGCTGAATACTTATGTGTAGCATTTCATGCAATCCCCCCAACAACCTGATGAGGGAGGCGTCTTCACTGTTGTATAATGAGGAAATTGGAGCTGAGAGGGTTAAGAGCTTGTCAGGATCACAAACCTGAACATCGGGTGCCCGCGCGCGCGCGTGTGTGTGTGTGTGTGTGTGTGTGTACAGGCTTGATTGAATCAAGCCTTCTGACATTTTAATTCTTAACCTGAAACCCTCTAGTATTTCAGGTATAAACCACTACTACCACAGAGCATTACAAACTTTGACTTTCCCATATTCATTGTTTTATTTCCCATTTCCCAGGGATGATTAATAACAGAATCCTTGCTGCTTACTGGCAGCAGAAGGGAGGAAGATGTGGCTCTGCGGACATCTCATGCTACTCTGCAATAGGCTGCCTGAAGAAGCAGCCTGGGCTTGAGCCGTGGAGAGACAGGTGTGCATTTACTTCCCTGTTACCTTGAAGATCTATTTTAAAAATTCTGGAATAATCTGTCATTAGTGTATACTCAAGGTTTTTGCCAGAAAACAGCTATATTTGCTCCAGTGTGTAATTATTGTTAAAAAACAAGAAGTAAATTTTAGTGCACACCATACTTTGCAGAATTGACCAGAGGAAATTGGGAAAGACTAAAGCACATTCCGTAAAAAAACAAAATGAAACCACAACAGGAAAAGTGAAAATGGATAAGATGGAGAGGTGCTCAGAAGGACAAATATGCTTCCTCTGCTGAGGAAAAGGCTACAGGACTGCTCTGTGTACAGGTGATGATATGTGATCATGTGATAGACAGGTGATAACTGCATCTCTTTTTTGTCTGGGTCTTGAGGACCAGGTGCAGAAACAGAGAGAAATTTCTGGGTTCGCGTGCCTTTGTCTGGCCTCTCACTTCTCCCATAACTTTTTCCTTCTTGACAGCATAGGAAAAACAACCCGTGGGCACCTCTTCTAAAGCAGGCAAGTAATGCTTGCCCTTTAATTCATGTGTAAAGATACTGTTGTTTTTCTTTACTAGGAGAGTCAGAGCCAATAAAGGCAGAAGAGCCCTAACAGAGTCCTGAGGAAGGAGTGTGGGCGTTCAAGTGCACATTCTACTTAGGAAGAGAGAAATCGGATCTGAACTAGGCTCACGCTAAGTTACTTTTAAAAAGAAAATATTGTAAATTGTGCCCTAGTAATTTAAAAATATTGTCACATAAATTATATCTTTTAAGTTTTAAAAGCACTCAATTTAATTTTTGAAATAGTTATATATTTGCATGGTTCAAAACTCAAAAAGTATAAAAAAGTCTACAGTAAAAATTCTCTCTTCCACTTTGTCCCCGAGTTCACCCATCCCCACTTCCTCAGTTTCAGGAAATCATCATTAATAATTGCTTGTGTATCTGACAGGAGTTTCGTTATGCTAAATATATTTTGGAATTTTTGCTTTTACTTAACATTGCCATGTTTAGCTATCTTAATAGAGTATTTAAAGAGAAAAAAAAAAAAAAAAGAAGGGGAAGCCATGCATATTTCTCTCAACTGAGGACACAGC
>NW_007730603.1:96093-96650 GCF_000696425.1 Galeopterus variegatus
TAGCTATCTTAATAGAGTATTTAAAAAAAAAAAAAAAAAAAAAAGAAGGGGAAGCCATGCATATTTCTCTCAACTGAGGACACAGCTTGAACTTGTTAGAAAACGCCCAAGGTGCACGGTTCCCCTCTCTGGATGCCCTAGGTTGGCTCATGAGGGTCAAGTGGCAAGGAGGCTTTGTGGGGGCTAAGGTGCAAATCTGAATGTGAAAGTGACAGTAAAATCACAGGTTAGAGTCGAACTTTTACAATACAATACGATACAAATGCCAGACTCTGGTAAAGCATATAGAAAAACTACTCTGAAAAATTTAAGAAGTAGGAAGTAGGGAGAGGACAGGATGAAGGAAGAGTCTCCATAGGCAACCCCCCTAAGGCACAAATAAAGAAAACCAGAGTTAAGGCGGGGCAAGTTAGACACAGGTGCTTGAGGCTTTTTGGAGTTTAGAAGATGTTGCATTTTCTTGTGAGTTTGCTTTTTTTCTGATGAACTTTCTCATTACAGCCAAGCAAATGCTGAGAAGAAAACGGGAAACTTCATGTATTAGTCCATTTTCTGTT
>NW_007730603.1:98206-100934 GCF_000696425.1 Galeopterus variegatus
GAAAACCAGAGTTAAGGCGGGGCAAGTTAGACACAGGTGCTTGAGGCTTTTTGGAGTTTAGAAGATGTTGCATTTTCTTGTGAGTTTGCTTTTTTTCTGATGAACTTTCTCATTACAGCCAAGCAAATGCTGAGAAGAAAACGGGAAACTTCATGTATTAGTCCATTTTCTGTTGCTTACAACAGAATACCTGAAACTGGGTAATTTATAAAGAAAATAGATTTATTTCTTACAGTTTTGAGGCTGGAAAGTCCAGGTCCAGGGACACATCTGGTGAGGGCTCTTTTCTTTGTGGGAACTCTCTGTAGTGTCCTATGGTAATGCAGGGTATCACACAGCGAGAATGGCAAGAGAGAATTAACATGCTCACTTGCTGTCCTTATGAAGTCATCAGAACCGCTCCATGATAACCCATTAAGCCATTAGCCCATTACTTCACGAATGGATTAATCCATTCATGAGAGCGTGGTCCTCAAGATCCGATCACCTCTTAAAGGCCTCACCTTTCAGATACCATAGTCGGATTTCCCACCCTCCCAACATTGTTTCCATGGGGGTCAAGCTTCAATGATTTTGGGGGGACATTCAACTCACAATACTCCAATCTGAAGAAGAGAATTAGAGAAGCAGGCAGAATACTTGTTATTGCTTGAGAAGCCTTCAAATTTATAGTGTTGATTAGGGAAGATAAAATGCCACTATGTATCAGAATTATTTTATTTTTATTTGCTCTGGAGTTGGGTATACTTAAAGTGTAGGTGTTTATCAGTTTCAGTTCATTCAGTAACTAGTATTTATTGAACACTATTTTTCCCCAGGTGTTGGGGACAGAGGTATAAAAATAGACAATCTCCCAGTTCTCAGGAGCTTCCACCAAGAGGAGCGAATCAGGCGTCAGGGCAGGTCTCCTTGAGAAGGTAACATGTGCATTGAGGTCTGATGCAAAAAGCCTACCCTGCAAGGAGGGAGAGTGTTCCAGGGAGAAGGAATGGCCAGTGCAAAGGTTCAGAGGTGCCATGGAGCTTGTCTGTGTTAGAGGAAAAAGACAGAGGAACATAGAGCATAACGGAAAGGGGTATGCAATGAAGCTGGCAAGAGCAGGAAGAAAGGAGGGGGGAGGAGGAGGGGANGGGGAAGGGAAGAGGGGGAGGAGGGGGAGAGGGGGAGGAAGAGGAGAGGGAGGGAGAAGAAAGGAAGAGGAGGAGGAAGAGAAGGGGAGGGGGAGGAGAAGAGGACTCTAGTACGTGGTAACATTTTTGATGACCTAAAGAAGAAACAATCACTGTCTTCTCTGAATGCTTATAATACTATAAACCACACAATTTGCACTCACCTAACTTTTCTCCTCAATTAGATGTCAAACTTTGAGGCAGCACTCGTGTTCCTTCGGCATCTACCACAAAGCCTTCACAAGTCAGAGGTACTCAGTAGATATTTATTGACTAAATAAATGGAATTTAGGTATACATTGCTGAATAATTGAGTGACCAGAAAGGATCGTGTTTGTGTCCAAGGTTGTCAATGTGTTTTAACTTCATGGCTCTCTCTTTTCGCAAAAGAANTGTTTGTGTCCAAGGTTGTCAATGTGTTTTAACTTCATGGCTCTCTCTTTTCGCAAAAGAAAAGAGACTAATAAAAGCATTTAAAAACGTATATCCTTCTCAAGAGAAGCTCAACTTTTGAACTTGCTCTAAACAGCTGAAATGATTGCATTATTCTCCGCCAGCCAGACCCTCCTCAACAAGGAGCTTCGCACACAAACGAGATTCTGATTTATGTCTGTGCTCATCACAAGACAAGGTTTTCTCCCCAGGGACAGACCTATTGGTTTGATGTCTTTTCAAAATTCTCTGACATGTTTAGTCTCAACAAAGTGCACGACTGGATTTGAACTGATATTATGGAGAAAAGGGAACAGGTTTTAATAAAGGCCAATTCCACCAGTAATAAGTGGTGGATATGACAGTGGGGATCCCAGAGACCATAGTCTTTGCTGGCATCATGGTAGGCTGGATCGTCCCCTTGGTATCCCACACTCATCTCCACCAACTCCCTGCAACACTGCAGGGCCGCAGTAGTGGACACAGCCCACGTTCCTTCCCGTCCATCCTGCTCTGCTCTGCAGCATGCAGGCTTCCCTCTGCTGGGAGCCCAGCTGCCTTCCTTGCCCCTCACTGGTTCTGCTATTCTCTCAGATTATGAAGCTGTCCTCAGCTCGTCCCTCCTGCAGGCACACCTTGTCCTACCCTTCTCAGCTGACGTCACTTGGTTCTTCGTTCCATCAGCTCATTTTCCGTAAAAATCATTTGTCTACCCCAATTTGTCCTTCCTGAGGGCACAAATTTTTCTTATTCTTCAGTAGAAGATTAACAGCTATTTGTTTTAACGAATAAATCCACATTTCAATTTTAAATAGAATATAACAGGGCTGTGCCTTTGGCCCTCTTCTTTTACACCTATATTTACATAATGACAAAGTTTTAGATTTGTTGGTGCCATCCTGCCCAGCACATATCGGGCATATGTCTATTGTGTGGATGACTGGACTTCACTTGTCTGAACTAGAAGTCGGCCTTGAAGTCGGTCATTGATTTGTCAATTCAAACCTATGAAAAAACATAACTGTTTTGATTGACATCTCCCTCTGGACAGCTGGATGATATTAACTAATGTCACCAAGAAGGTATCATTCAACTGTCAAGAGGCAAGGTAGAGAAGGGGAGAGACT
>NW_007730603.1:101589-103705 GCF_000696425.1 Galeopterus variegatus
TAATGTCACCAAGAAGGTATCATTCAACTGTCAAGAGGCAAGGTAGAGAAGGGGAGAGACTGTGAATTACAGAGTCAGAGCTTCTGGGTGTGGATCCTGGCCCGGCACTTGCTGGGCGGCACAGTGATGAACGTTGTACTCCCTCATGTGTAACACAAGCATGAAACAACTGACCTCCACGATCATCACAAGGGTTACATCAGAAAATGTACCTAAAGTACGGATTAGGTGCCTGGCACATAGCAGGGGCTCATTCAATCTGAGAGAGCAAACTGGCAGCCTGAGGTCTGTATTTACCCACCCTGACTTTAAAAATGTTGACTTTGAATGGTCATTCAAAGCTCTCCCCTTGGTGTTGCTTGCCAGGCACTACTCTAAACATGTCTCCATGTTTTCTCCTTGTAACATAATGATTGCCCTTATTTTTCAGATGAAAAAAGTGAGATAAAGAAATGCCTATTTGAGTATATTTTATAGCTAAAACCTGCATGCAAACCCCAAAGGAGTCACTGCCTCTCAGCCTCATCCTACCAGGATCAAAATGAGGTACTTTTACAAAAGCTGGGGGAGCAAAGCGGATACAGGTGTGGCCGCTGGGGCCAGGTTCAAATCCTAGTTCTACTGCTTACTAGTTGTGCAACTTTGGAAAAGTCTTCTCTGTGCCTCGGCTTTCTCATCTAGAAAGTGAGGATAATCACAGCAGTTGCTGCACTGGGTTGCTATGAGGAGTGGATAAAACGCTTAGTGCACAGATAAGTCCCTAATACCTGTCATTATGGATGTCTTATGCCCTTTCTTTACCCCTCCTCACCACTTCCTTTCCCACCCCATCACAAGCAAATTTGTGTGTCAATTGATATGACCTGGTGCAAACCCAAATGCCTTCAGGGAGAAGAGAGGTGACAGAAATATACGAAGTGACCTATGGTAAACTGGAGATAGGATGAAGAACAGAAAATATGAGGTGGCTTGTGAGGAACTGGAGAGTGCAGGATTGTATGAAGTTATTCAAATGAAAAAATTTTTTAAAGCTGCAATGGATTGAGCTTGACCCTAGTTCATTTACTTTCTTGGTTCCCGGAGGTATATGGGTATATTTTGTAGTTTACACATTCAGGAAGGCCCAAAAGGAGTCAGTTGTACACAAACTCATCTTTTGCTAGGCACAATGAAGCTCTTTGTAAAGCTGATACTGCTGCTGGTAAAAACTGTGTCCTAAAACCAGATGACCCTTTCCAAGCTCTCGGTGCAAAAGTGCGGAGTTTCAGCCAAATTTAACCTTCAGTTGCACTACACATAGCAAAGAACACTCCAGTAGAACGCCTAGCACGTAGGAGAATCTCTTCATGTGTGCCTCTTCAACCAACCGTAGGCTGTGGAGACAAGGCTTTGTGAGGCTCTGCAACAAGGGTCTATGACATTACTTGTGAATTTAGATGGCCCTAACATCAATTAGACACACTACAGATAATTCTATTAGAATCCATTTGAAAAAGGCCTTTTTCTTATATAAACTTATGTGCAAAGCTGGTGGCCTCTTTTCCTGTGACATGTTAGGATTCATGGACATAGAGGCATATTGGTGGGCAGTATAGGATGAAGTGGGGCTCAAATTCTGGTACATTAGACCTGTTTGCTGAAACGGAATAGCAAGCAGGGAGGACAGGATGACCACGACTATTTATTAGGATGGGCAAGGCAGACAGGGGCATGGCCTGGGACGAGGTCTAGGCAGGTCTTAGAGTTGTAGGATGTAGAAGCCCTTGTCCAAACATGGGGTAGAACGCAGCAAGAAAGAATTCAGATCCCTATTCTTGCAAGTCAAGGGAGGGAGGCCACTGGCTTGGATATCAGGGCTAAGAGGGAGGCATCTGGAGAACCAGGCCGGTTACCTTGGGACTTGGCTATATTCAATCTGCATTTTTTTCCCTCAAGCAAGCTTATAATGGAATCACTATGGAAACAGTATTCATGTACCAGAAATCTATTTTCTACCCAAACTTTGTTTGAATGCTTTGATTTTTGAATGCTTTGAACCTATGAGGTGAGGCGTTCCTGACTTTAGCATTTCATCTGAATTCAAGCCCTCAGATCCCCTGAAGTGGGAATATCCAGA
>NW_007730603.1:104483-105093 GCF_000696425.1 Galeopterus variegatus
AGAACAGTGTGCAATGACTAATTTTATAAAAGCAGAAAACAAACTTTCCATCCCACTAGCCCTCTCACAGGACATTTTTCTCACTTGTGGGACGGACTTCTTGTCTCTCATAACATCGTCATCACTGCTGGGCTGTCCTCACTATTTTGCAGCTCAATCTGCCTACATTTAGAAACATATTCTAAATTTATGGTCAATAGGCAGGTAGCAGGAAGGCAGGATTCGCTCCCCTCCCCCATTACTTACCTTTCTTCTTAATTCAAAGAGTTAAACATATATAATTTATTCTTTGCTTCTTTGTTTTCATTTAATTAATCTATCTTTTTCTAAGTTTCCGTGTTTGACCCAGGCGAGCAACCCTTCATATGCAAAAAGAAACAAACCGAGTGCTTGCGACGTACAGCAGAGTTATTTCAACCGTACAGAAGCAGGTATCCTCCCACCCCACCCCAAACCATCCAGATCACCTCCTCCGTTTCCTGCTTCAGCAGTAGGGGCTGGCGGTCCCCTCGCCCGTGCTGGGGTATCACGGGCTCCAGGAGCACGAGGGACGCAGCAGAAGGCGGTGCCCGCTCTCGGCCCGCCCCCGGCCGCGCGCAGGGAGTGGGGC
>NW_007730603.1:106557-108006 GCF_000696425.1 Galeopterus variegatus
GCTGGGGTCGCAGGGAAGGGGACGCGGGACAGCGCCTTCTCCGGTTCTTTCTGGCCGTGCGCCGAGCAGGGAGGTGTCCTCGGGCGGGGGTGGGGGTCTGCGGGCAGGAAGGAAGGGTCTCGGCTGGAGTGGGCAGGCGCTCATCCTGGCCGGGGAGAGGACGGAAGTCAAGAGCAGATTTCCTCTTCGCGCCTCTGATGAGGCCGAGTCCCCTACCCCGTGCTGGGAGGAAGGGGGTGTGAATAGAGGTGGAAACTTTAAGTAAATGTTGTTGAAATTTTCTCCGTTTTCTACCTTGAGAGGCACGAGCTCTCCTGTTCCCAACCATGTGTCTAGGTTGCAGTCTTGTCAGTGGCAATCCCCGTCAATCTTGAAAAACAGCATTAGCTCTCATGTCATATGTTAACTTAAATACACCGGGCACATCTGTGTATCTGTGTAGGGACTGATTGCAAGGGATTTCGTATTTGTTTTATCTGGGTTTTTAAATAAACTTTAATGGAAAAGTGCTAATGCTCTTTGAAAGTCCCGAATTAAGCAAAAACGTGGGCGCATTTAAAACTTGTTTTTGTGCTTGGCCAGAAAGACCACAGTTTTCCACATGATGAGACAAATTCGTTTTATTAGCTCCTTATGAGCTCATGTAGGGATCATAATTTGTGAGTCATCACCGAAAAAAGTTATTCTTTGCAACGTGGGCCTGGTTATGTTATTAAAGATTTGTGAAATCTTCTAACCTTTTTTATGCACCCGATTTCATATAGAAGATCCCTAAGCAGTCTTCCATCTTAGGATGGTGTATTTATGTATTTTTCTTTAACGAGTGGTGAATCAGATCGGAAAGATTGTCTACTGCACGCTTAGGGACAGTATAAAAAGTGGCTAAAATCAAATGGGCTTAAAATCTGCAGTATTAAAGAAATCAGATTGAAGAATGAATCATTGAAGAATTCATTTCCCCAAATGGATTGTTTTCCTCACAATTTACGTTTTAGGAAAGCATTGGTATTAAGGGGACTACAAGTGTATACATATATTTTTTGGCTGCTGGCCGGTAGGGGATCTGAACCTCTGACATTGGTGTTAAAAGGCTGTGCTCTAACCAGCTGAGCTGACTGGCCAGCCTGGGACTACAAGCGTACTGAAAAGATTTCGGAGGATTGTTTGGCCTAATTATTTTTAGATATGCCAATTATTATCTTATTCCATTTCAAAACAAACGCAATAATTAAATCTCTTACAGTGATAATTTTGCCAGATTGCTGAGCTACACCCATTGTGGGGTCGCAGTTCATTGCCAAAGTCTGGGGTTTCAGGAGTGGTGTGATACTCTACTGACTTCAATCAGGTATATCAAGTATTCATTTAGCACCTACTAAGTACTAGAGACTGTCTTGAGTGCTGGGATACAGTAGTGATCAAGACAGTCTCTGCTTTCATGGTGTTTAC
>NW_007730603.1:108856-110276 GCF_000696425.1 Galeopterus variegatus
TGGGATTCTGATCTCCCGGACTGGTGGGATGTCAGACTCCAAAGTTCTTTCTAGGGCTTCCACCCAGGTGCATTACTTGCATGTGGTGTGTGTGCATTGTTGGCAAATACAGGAACGTCTATGCCTGGTCAAAAGAGATTGTACCATAGTTATTATTAAAATAGGGTGTGGCTGTATTCATATTTGAATAAATTCTTATGAACTTCCCAAATAGTGCTAAATATCTCAAAGTAATTTGCTGTCTTAAAATTTAAAGAAAATTGCCATCCATCTTCTGAGAATTAAAAAATGGAATGTCAAAGAAAAGCAAAGGTATTTACCTCTATGCCTTTGTTGTAGGTGCTTTTTTGCTGGGCTTGGAACACTTCTCTCTTCCTTGCCTGGCGTGTTTGTACCTGTCTTCTTAAGCAGGTAGCCTAATTTGAATAATCCTACCCCTGTCCAACCCCACTCTCAATCTCATAATTTCACAGCGTATTTGTAATCTCAATAGCATTAATCATATTTACTGTGTGGTAAATATTTCTCTTGTCTCTTGCTAAATTGTGAAGGCCTTAAGGGCCTTCAGGACTATGATTTATTTCTGCAGTTTGATCAGAAGCACTAACTTCTGCATACAATAAAAAAGTTTCCAAAAGTCCATCATGCTCCTACTGATATCCAGAGTGAGTTTGGTTAAGCCGGAATAAGATTGGCAGGTGTGTGTGAAGTGGTGGAGAGAGGAGAGGCTGGACTTAAAGAGAATACTTCTCTGAGAATCAGCAGCTGTGAAAACATTTAGGATGAGTTGAGATTTTATTCTATAAATGCTAACATGCATTTAATTTTTTCATTTGTCAAAATAAGGTACCCAGGCAAATCTGCAATACCATAATTGGGTTAATTAACTCTGTTAAAAACAAATTTCTTCAGAAATGTCTTATTTTATTTTTTGGTGGCTGGCCGGTGTAGGGGATCCAAACCCTTGACTTTGGTGTTACCATGCCGTGCTCTAACCAACTGAGCTACCTGGCTAGCCCCAATTTTCGATCACTGTTCTTCTTACATGTGGGAATTAATAAAATTTGTTTTTCTTCAGTATGACAGACTGACCCAAATGAGTGATTATGTTTAGATTGCAATGAATAAATTTGTGAAGGTATCTCCAGAAATACCTCTTTTTATTTCTCCATGAAATAATATATTTTTAGTATCACATGGTGTTTGTTTTAACTCTGTGGTAGTTTCAGACTTCAGGGCCTGGCACAGAATAGCTACCCAATACTTAATATTATACTTATTAATTGTGAAATAGTGGGGAAAGTGGCAGAATACATGCAGAGGACCATGTTTTGAAATTGAGGCAGAGGTTGTAGAGCAGTGTTTGGTGGCTAACCTAGGCACCGTCACGACTTGCATGGAGGCAGTTTCCATTTACTCT
>NW_007730603.1:112198-113472 GCF_000696425.1 Galeopterus variegatus
TAAAATTTGCTCAATTTCAGGATAAGCATGGAGAGTTTAATGTTTTAAAATGATTATATGGATAGATTGTTATCTCAGTAAGGCACAGTGACAAGGTACTAGGTTGTTGACAGGTTATATGTTTAATGATTATTAGAGGGTAAAGTTATATAGTTAGTAGAAATGGAATTTAATAAGAGATGATAGGTTTATTCTAATCTTAGGCACTTATCACAAATAAAGGTAAGACTGTTGGGATTTGAAACTTCTAATATGCTTGAGAACTATAGTTTCAAATACCATATTCAGTAGTGTAGAGTGTGTATAAAATGGTCTTGTTTTATATCATATGGCTTTGCTTACCCTCTGGTGGCTTTCTCCTTCTGTCTCTAGCTAACCTTTTCTAATAGATCTCAAAGTAGGTTCATTATCCACTCTACCACAATCCATGTCGGCCAGTTTCAGCCAGACTATCGCAGCATATCTTGTTGTCTTACTTGATTGTAGACTTTTGACCAAGTCCCCAGTGATTGAGTCTACCTCCTTTTTGTCACTTACCAAGTTCCTTTCTTCCTGTTTNGTGTTTGGTGGCTAACCTAGGCACCGTCACGACTTGCATGGAGGCAGTTTCCATTTACTCTTAGCTCTGTGAATGTCGGCTCTGACGGTGATCGTTATTGTCTCTTCCTGTTTGGGTTGCAGGAGTCCTGGTTGGAAAGGGATTGGCAGGGAGGGGGATTGGATAAAGGAGAAGACATCATTGCAGGGGGTGGGTGTAGTTAGATCATGGGGTGGCACTGTCCTGGCTGCTTGCCCACCCCAGTCACAAGGGGGTGAGATAGATCCATGAGAACATGGTGTTAATAAAGCCAAGGCCACAACTTAGGTGCTAGGTGAGTCTGACAGGCTTTACTTCTGAAAAAGCTTGTGCCTCACACAGCACCCTGAGCGTGATAAACTTCAAACTGCTTATTGAAGAAACGACACAGGTGAAGCTGGCTATTTGCCTTTTCTTATTGCCAGAGTCTCACTGGGGTCCATTTAAGTGTATGTGTGGTCAGAGCAGTTTATTGTCACTCCAGAAAAAAAGGAAGGGTGGAGGAGAAGCCTCATGGCACATGCTTTGTTGACAGGGGTGGGTGATAGTTTCCTCTTCATGTAGTCAGAATATTCTGTTAAATAGTAAAATTCCTTGTTCTCAAGAAATGGGGCGAATGTAATTCTTTTACTGATAAAATATTTCATTAGCTTTAATTAATATTTTACTAGTAAAATAGTGCTTCTGTGATAGGAAC
>NW_007730603.1:114976-118999 GCF_000696425.1 Galeopterus variegatus
ATATCATATGGCTTTGCTTACCCTCTGGTGGCTTTCTCCTTCTGTCTCTAGCTAACCTTTTCTAATAGATCTCAAAGTAGGTTCATTATCCACTCTACCACAATCCATGTCGGCCAGTTTCAGCCAGACTATCGCAGCATATCTTGTTGTCTTACTTGATTGTAGACTTTTGACCAAGTCCCCAGTGATTGAGTCTACCTCCTTTTTGTCACTTACCAAGTTCCTTTCTTCCTGTTTTCAAAGCCTTATTTATTCTAGCTCTCCTGAAACTTTTACTGTCTCAGGAAAGATTATTTAAGCATTCGTGTAGTTCCTTAACAGAAACTTTAATTTTTTGGATTTGAATAATCCAATTTTGTTTTGGTTTCTCTTTTAGTAGCCCTGTTCCAGAAACTTAATATGGTATTTTGTTATGTGTCTTACAGCATGATATAATAAAAAAGAGCAGTTGGACCAGAAGGTAAATTCCAGCCCAGATTTTGACATTTTGATGTGCATATATGCGAAAGTCTCTTAAAACTTTGAGTTGATTTTTCTCTTCTGTGAAATAAAGAGATTGGACTAGATAGTCTTTAATAGATACTCCTTATATGTTTGTTTCCTTCTAGATCTAAAATTCAGTACTCTCTGATCCTTTGATAGTTTATAAATGATTACTGATATGGTCATCATTTGGGGAGGACTAACCTGATTTAGATAATATAAAGAGCATGGATTTAGGCATAGATAAATATGAATTATGCCTAGTTTCTTTATTTTTAAATTTTGGCAGCTGGCTCTTAAGGGGATCCAAACCCTTGACCTTGGTGTTATCAGCACCATGCTCTAGCCAAGTGAGCTAACTGGCCGGCCCTCTTTCTTTTAATGTTACAGAACTTATGAAAAATTACAGTCCTAAGTAAATATATTTTTCTTCATTTAGCAGCATTTAGTGGAGTTTAGTGATATCATCATTTTAGTCACCAACAGGCTAATCCACATAGCTGCTTACTCAGTTTTTAATTTAATTTAATTTTTAGCCAGTCAAATTTAGCAGTGGGGGGTTGTATACCAACTTTAGTGACACTGTTACTAAGGTTTTAGTCACCAACAGGCTAATCCACATAGCTGCTTACTCAGTTTTTAATTTAATTTAATTTAATTTTTAGCCAGTCAAATTTAGCAGTGGGGGGTTGTATACCAACTTTAGTGACACTGTTACTAAGTTCTAATAACCCACTACCATCGGACCAGCCTGTTTACTCATTTTTGACTTTTTTTTTTTTTTGGCCAATACCATAAAAAAAAAAAAAAAAGGATTTGAATTGGTTCCGTTTTCCAAGATTCCCTGTTTATTTCCCTAGCTGTGAGTATGACCTTGGATAAGTTACCTTTCTGTGCCACAGTTTCGTTATCTATAAAGTGGGGATGACATAACATCTAGTTAATAGGGTCGCAGACTAGTACCTGGCCTATGGTAAACACTATCTTGTGTTGGCCATTATTATTATTACTGTTCTAAAGTGATTTGCTTCCTTCCGTATGGTAAGAAGTACTTACTGCCCGTACTAATTAATCTGTTAGCTCAAAAAATACTAACTGAAATTGAAATTTGTTTTATGAAATGCATTCGTGTCAGTTCATTTTCATCATAAACAATTTATTAGTGGTTTATGCCTCTGAGAAAGCACTAGTTTATTTTGAAATTAAGTAGATTAAATTATATTAAAACTAAGAATGTAGATTGTCTTTCTCTGTTTTGAAGAGTTTGTAGAAAGAGATTTTATTCCTTTTGTCTTGGAACAAAAATAACCGGTCTACCTTATGGCATTCTCAGATGTTTTAGAAGTTTAGATAAGTTGGGAATACTACTTTCAGAAGAAAATTTTTACCTTATCTTACACTGAAAAAAGCACAGCAGCCTTTTGTTATGATTAGAACAGGGTGTGTGTATAAAAGTCAGATGCAGGCCTTACTCCCTTTCAGATTTTCCTGTTGTTTACTGAGGCCACATTATTACGCTTGGTTCCCTTCTACCCCTGTCCTTTACTGGAATGACATCTCTTGTTGGCTTGTGCTGCATGCATTTAACCATCCTCCTCTTCGATATCTTGTCTAAAGCCTGCTCTCTCCCTGTCTCAGGGGCTGGAAGAGGACTATTTAAATATCTATACAGCACTTTAAGGTGTTGGAAGAAAAGTGTAAGTGCAAGATATTATGAAGACTTAGGGGTTGCTGAATTGAAAACTCTCAGAGGTGCATTATTGTTGAAAATACCCATATATAAGATTTGATCATTTAGTATCTTATGGACAGATTTGTATTAGAAGGAAGTGAGAGTGACAGTTTATATAAATAGTTTTGTAAGAAAAACTATTAGTCTTTGCTTTCACAGAAGTGAAATTCAATCAAGAAGACTTTGTGATAGTTAAAATGTAAGATATTAGTGTAGAACATGATTGTGTGAGGTAATTCTTTATAATCTTCTTTGTTCACCGGCTTATGCTTTTCTGTTGTGTCTAAAGGTGTGATGTATAAGCTTGTTTAGATTCTGCATCTGTAGTAATCCAAATGTCTAAAGCTGCCTACCAATAAAAATATATTTCCAACTCAAAACAAGAAATGGATGTTTATTTCAGTGCTAACTGACAGATGTTCTTATAGAAACGTTCATTGTTGATTGGTACAGGAACCATCCGTGCATTTCCTACTTGTAAATAGTGGCTTAAATCATAGTATCTTTTAGTGGAGTTAGGGTATTGTTGTCTTTGATTTTATTTTAGTGACCTGATAAGCCTCTTCCTGGGAGCAATTGAGTGGTTTTCATGAGGGGAGGGTTTTTTTTTAAACTAACAGTGGCTCTTTTTTTGGTATAGAGTACCTTTCTTCGGTAAGCGCTTCTAGGAAGTTTTAATGGAGACCTACATTGTATCAGCGTGTGTGTGGGTTCTGAGACTACAGAGATGATTTTGATAATAAGGTCTGGTCTTATGGAGCTTCCCATTTAGTGGGTCCTGAATGGGTTACAGTTGTGCTGGTAAAGTAATCCTCTTGGCCCCTTGGCAGCCAAGCGGTAACTGGGTCGATCAGAGACCTTCAACCAGTCCTACGCAGGTGAGAGCAGACTTAACTGTATGTTCTTGTCGGCTCTACAGATACTATTTTCTGTGTGTGCTCTGGTGGGAAAAAGGTTGGGAACCAGCTCTACTTTTAGGATATTATTATTTTTTTTAAAGGTAACCTAAAACTTTGCTTCATCAATTACCTGAGCATCTTAAGGCCAAGATCATTAAAATACTCATTTTCAAACTTTGAAATGACTATATTTTGTCAAAGGTAACTTGTGAGCCCTGTTATAACTCCTACAATCCATGTAGGATTTAATGTGCCTTCTGTGCTTTCCTTATGATGGCAAGAGGTCCTGCCAATAATGATCATAGAAGAATGATTTTAATGTGTTTATAGTACAGAGGACTTTCACGTGTATCATCTCATCTGATCTAATGGGGGAAATTATTGTTCCATTTCATCGTTGAAAACAGTTAAGTGGCCTACTAGGTACAGTTCCTAGGAGGATAGACAAAACAAATGAGTGCAGTGAGCTGTTTTTCTCATTAGTGCAAGTAATGGTAAGAATGCATGAGAGAGAAAGTGGTTATTTCTGTCTGGGAGAGAGATGGGGGCTTCAGGAAAAAGCCTCATGGAAGAGATTTGAATTTTGTAAAATGAACTGTCATATATTGTGTGGACAGGAGGGGATGGGATACCAAATGTGAGCGAAGGTCATTAGGTGCTTAGGCGGGTTTGGCATGGAAGAGGTCTTGTGAGAAATAAGACTGGAGAGTAGAAAGAAGGCATATCTAGAAGTACCAAGAGAGTTTGCCAACTGTTGGCTCTCATTAAAATAATTATCAAAGTATGTGTTTAGCATGAGGGAATGTAAGTCCAAAGGAAATTTGTGGGGGTGTAAGAAACAATGAAATTGATATAAATATGTTGGTAAGTTTAACTATATTGATTGTTTAAAATTTACTAGTATTTTTT
>NW_007730603.1:120327-121851 GCF_000696425.1 Galeopterus variegatus
TATGCATTCAGACTTAGGAGAAGTTAGATAGTATTAGCCCCACTTTCACTAAGTGGGAGAACAAGCTTAGTCATCCCCACATCGACTAGGGATGAGGTGTAGATTTCTTGGCTCCCAAATCCATTAATATATCTACAGGTCAATATGTTGCAGCTTTTTTTTTAAAAAGATGACCGGTAAGGGGATCTTAACCCTTCATTTGGTGTTGTCAGCACCACACTCTCCCAAGTGAGCCACAGGCCAGCCTATGTTTCAACTTTGATGGTTGAGACAAAATTGCTTCTTTTTAACAGAAATTTGGAACTTTTTGTTTCTAACTTCTTAGTTGTGTTTGTGGCTTTGAGTCTCATTTCCCATACCTAATTATTTGTACCTGGATAGGCCACTTAACTGGTTTCAACTATGCAATGGAACAATAATTTCCCCATTAGATCAGATGAGATGATACATGTGAAAGTCCTTTGTACTATAAATATATTAAAATCGTTCTTCTGTGATCATTATTGGTAGGACCTCACGCCTTCATAAGGAAAGAATAGAAGGCACATTAAATCCTACATTTAATCCTACAGGGCTCACAAGTTACCTTTGACAAGGTATAGTCATTTCAAAGTTTGAATATGCTTATTTTAATGATCCTGGCCTTAAGATGCTCAGGTAATTGATGAAGGAACATTTTAGGTTACTTTTTTAAAAAAAATCTTTTCACTGTGTTAGGAATTCATGGTTCATGGAGCTGCTGGGTTTTTTTGTTTGTTTTAAATAAGGTATCTCTGGGCTTGGTTCTCTTATTGACGTACAATTTTTTGCCAAATTATTTGTGCTGTGAGGGAGCAGTTAACTTCTATGTCTGCAAACTTATAATTCCCTTCTAGTAACATTGTTTTATTTTTTAAAATTAATTTTTATTGAAACATTGATTGTACATATTTATGGGGTACAGAGTTAATTTTTTTTTTTTTNTTTTTTAAAAAAAGATAAAATGACAACAAGATGGGTGGGGTAGGATTGATTATTCAGTGGATAGTTTAAACTTGGTGTAAGGGTCTTTGGTTTAGGAGCCAACAAAACAAAACAACCACTACTAGAAAATTTTAAATTATACATGCATCTTAAAAAATTAAGGATAGATATACACTGACACAAGAAGTGAATTTTCTTGCATCCGAATAAGCAGAAGTTTAAACCTTATCATCCAAACTCTGAGGGAAGGAAATAGGAAAAAGCAAGATGCAAAGAAAAAGAATGATAAACAGAAACCAAAGTAAGGGAGAAGAAATAAGCTCTAGTTTATTCATCATAATAAACCTAACTGGATTAAACTTATCTGTATTATATTAAAGGAACTATCAGATTGGATCAAAACCAAAATACTGCTTAACAAGAAACCTATGTAAAGCAAAAGGACAATCTGTGTAACAGTAACACAATACCTGTACTGTTAACACCCCTAAGACACTAACAATATATAGATTTCTTCTTGGTATATTTCAGAATCAATCATTTAGTTCTTTTCTTTTTTTT
>NW_007730603.1:122546-161809 GCF_000696425.1 Galeopterus variegatus
GGGAGCGCCGCCGCACTCCCAAGCGGCGCACTCTCCAGTGCGCCACCGGGCCGGCCCGAGAGTTAATATTTAGATACATGTATGTAGTGTGGGATGATATAAGGGTAATTAGCATATTCATCATTGCAAAACTTTCTTTGAGATGTGAACATTTGATCTCTCTTCTAGTCGTTTGATAACAGTAACTTTTTTTTAAAGGTCTAAAATGATAGTAAATTGTGTTAATATCTACAGTATTGGTCTACCTGGGTGTTTCAGGGATCCCTGAAAAGAGAAATGTAATTCTTTCAAATTAGAAAGAGCCCACCTGAGCACAAGTAAGCAGTAAAGTAAGTCATAGGGGCAAAGAAAGAATAAAAGTCTTTTTGTTCTTTGGAATGGAAAATATGTTTATAATCTGAGATTCTGTAGACATTAAAGCAGAACATTCTGTAGATATTATTTTCTTTTGTATGTGATTATATTAGTTTAAAAATCTAGGCATTATAACTTTGAAGAAGTTATTCCTACCTTTTTTCTAGAATATTGTTGCATGGTTTTTCTTTTGCTGATGTTGCAAATATTCCCTGGTGTTTAATTTGCTTTATGAAGATACTCATATGGAGGGATTAAAGTGGTACCTTGAGGTAGCAACCTGTACTTTGAAGTTTGCATGAGAAAGGGTGTTCTCTTTCCTGTAAAACAGTATGTAATGTTTAGAAGGTTCAGACCTAGGCCTTTGCTTCTTCTAGGAACAAGTGAGGAATAGGAATCAAATATTTTCACTGTTCATTATTTGATAGATGTAACGGTGTAAGGCTGATGATTTCCTCAGATTGATGTAATAAGGGTTATTTATGTAAAGGTGAACAAAATTTGGAACAAATTTGAAATGTCACAGGCTCAAAACTATCCATAATAGACCAAAAACAAAACCAAAAATATTGTGCTTTGATTCTGCTAGGCAAATTTATTAGATTATTTTTGTTGTCCTTAGTTGTATATGTTTATTTTAAAAGGCAGCTCACTTTTCTTTCAGTTTACTAGTTTCATTTGTTTTTATTATATTTTTTGTTTTTATTTTATTTTTAACTTATTTTAATTTTAATCTCTTTTTATTGAAACATAATTGATTGTACATATCTGTGGGGTACCACGTTGAATGTCAATACTTGTGTACATTATGTGGTGTTCAAATCAAGATAATTAGTGTATTCAACATTTATTACATTTTTTAAATTTGAGGAGGCCTATATCTCTACCACATTTTCATATTATTAAACACCAATTGTATTAGTTTTCTAGGGCTGCCATAGCAAAGTACTAGTGAGGTCCTCCTGTATTGGTGTGATCGATTAAAGCAGATGCCTTGACTTAATCACCTTTGCAAATAGTGGAATGGAAGCACCTTTCAGCTTCTGGTTGTTTTTTCCCTGTAAAAATAAAGCCTTAGCCTGATAACCACACTTGCATATTTGCATTGTCTTGTGTGAGGATATAGATTGCCTTTTTTAATTAAAAAGATACAAGTGAAATGGGCCGGCCCGGTGGCGCACTGCTACAGTGCGCCGCTTGAGAGTGCAGAGGCACTCCCGCCGAGGGTTCGGATCCCACATACAGACCGGTTCCCGCTCACTGGCTGAGCGAGGGGCGGGCGCAGCACCGAGGGTTGCGATCCCGTTGCTGGTCCCGGTCCGGTACGGGTGCGACACTGAGGGTTGCGGTCCGTTGCCGGACACGAAAAAAGACAAAAAGAAAAAAAAAAAAGATACAAGTGAAATCTGTTACCTTTTTGGTTCTCTGTGTAGTTTATTTATTTATTTTTTTATTGAGTTTTTTCCCTAGCTTTATTGAGGTATAATTGACAAAATTGTATATGTTTAAGGTATCATTTTTGTTCTTTAAAGACTGCATGGTTGCCTTTGCTGTGAGTACTGCTCTTTCCAAGCCCTGTGGCCCTGCTGTTCCAACAGTTTTTACTTGTGTATTCTCTTCTGTTTGTTACACTTTTTCACCCCATACGTTGGTTGCCTTAATGGCCTGCTGTCTTTTTTTTTTTTTTGGTGGCTGGCAGTTTCAGGGATGGAACCCTGGACCTTGACATTATCAGTAGCCTGTCTTTCCTATTCACCTCTGGACCTGAGTTGTAGTTATTTACCATTCAGTGTCAATAGCCTGGCTCTGTTGTGATGTTCTTGCCATTTTATGTTAATGATGACTTAGGTCATCTAGGCAGACTTTGTAAAGTTGAACATGACTTCTGTAATTTTTAGCTTTCTCAAGGAACCTATATAGGGATCTAACATTTATTGAGGGGCTACTTGGTGGTACTGTTGCTTGGTACTTCACAGACTGAAATCTCAACAATGGTCAAAAATAAAGGTATAGAAAGGTTTGGGTTTAAGTAAATTTATAGATGATAAATCTAGAATGGATTATAAAGACAGCATATTGGGGTACATTTTTGGTTGACCTCAAAGTTAACAAGGCCTTCTGCAAATGTTACTGGACATTAGGAGGGAAGGCTGGGCTGAGTAGGTGTGGTCTAGTTGAGAAATAAAATTTAATGATGGAACTCTTATAAAGCCCCCAAATTAAATGCCTGGTACACATGGAATGGTGTTTGGTAAATGTTATCTTATTTTCTTTCTGTCATCTTGGGGAGCAATCTATGTTTAATATTGACTCTGAAATATAATGGCATGGTCACTTTTAGAAATGAAGTGGTAGATAGATATGCTCTTTTAATTTAGTAATTAATAAATTGTTTTTGAGCTACCAAAATGGAAAAATTTAAAGTGAATTAAACTACTCAGTTTTAACTGCTTGTATTGTTAAAGAATAATGTGACATTTGATTAAAAGAAATGGTTAATTTCTTTTAATGTTGCACTTATTATTTTTAAAAGTACATAATTGTGTGCAGTAAAAAAAATCCATCTCCTACAAAGAGAAGTAGGGGGGCAACTCTTTCCCAAGAGGTAATTGCTCTTTATCTATCTATCTATCTATCTATCTATCTATCTATCTATCTATCTATCTATCTATTATTTATTTATTTCAAATATTCATGAGATACAAAGCTGATTGTCCCCCCTACTGCCCATGATGTGGGGGCCAGATTCATATTGGGGACACATACCCATTACCAGAAATTGCTTTTGAACCCTTTGTCCCCTTCCAATTATCCCCAGCCTCCCTCCTCTTCCCCCTCTCCCCTCGAGGTAATTGCTCTTAAGAAGGTGTGTGAGTGTGTTGCAGACATTACCTGTGCGTATATGAACATACTGTTTTGTGTTTGTGTCATTTTCCCCCCCACAAATAAAATCAGTTATGCAGGTTTATTTGCAACTTGCTTTTTTAATTTAGTGTATTGTGGACATTTTTTGTTGTCATTATGGTGTTTCATTCTAGGTCAAAACTGTGTGCATTTTAATCTTTATTATCTTTAATGTCTGTTGTATTAGAAAGGTTTGATTATATAATACAGTTTGCACATTTTCATGTTATATGAAATGATATGAAATATTATATGAAACACCAATTTTATTAGTTTCCTAGGGCTGCCATAGTAAAGTACCAAAAACTGTGTGGTTTAACATAACAGAAGTTTATTGACTCACTTCTGGAGGCCAGAAGTCCAAAATCAATTTTGGGAGAGTTGGTTCCTTCTGAGGGCCATGAAGAGAATCTGTTCCATGCCTCTCTCCTAGCTCCTGGTGGTTTGCTGGCAATCTTGGCTTGTGAATGCATCACTCCAATTTCTGCTTTCATTTTCACATAGCGTTCCTGTGTCTGTCTCTTCTTCACCTTGGCTTCCCTCTATGCGTGTCTGTCTCTCCAAATTTCCTCTTTTTATAAGGACACTATTGGATTAGGGCCCACCCTAATGACTTCATTTTAATTTGATTACCTCTGTAAAGACCCTATTTCCAAATAAGGCCACGTTCTGAGGTTCTGGGGGGTTAGGATTACATATCTTTATTGGGGGACACAGTTCATTCCATATCACGAATGGAGCAGTCAGGTCCATTATTACCATCAGTATCAATGAATGTTCATTAAGTAGGGTTATGTACTAGACTCAAGTGATAAAAAGTTGTTTAAGTTTCTTTGTCCTCAAAAAGCTTGCAGTCTAGTTGGGGAGACCAGACTGAAGCAGTGATGCAGACCTGATATGCTGTTTTGATGTATATGGGGAAGACAGGCTGGCATTTGGAGTGAAGCCTGGATCAACTGGAGAAAGCTTTTGGGAGTGGTGGGGAGGAAAGCTTGGTGAGATGTGAGAGGTAATTTGAAGGAAAATGAGGAAGGTAAAGGACTTGGAGAGAAGGTAAGAATGTGAATTAAGACAACAAGAAAGAAATAAGAGTTCAGCAATTAAAATTAAGTAGTTTACTGTTTCAGTAATTTTGTCCTCAATCTTGTTAAATCGATTGGATTTGTATTGGTTTAGGCAAAATCTCCTATAAAGTCTGGTAATTTAAAAGAAGGCATGTATATGTTATTAAAAATCACATTTGTAGCCTACAGAACTTAGTTTTGTTAAAATGAGTTGATGAAAAGTACTTTTAATATAGTGGGTAAAGAAAAGTGGGAGAGATCATGTGGAACACCCACTTCTTTTCTTCCCAGAGTAATGATGGAGGAAAAATCTGTAAAAATCTTGGGTCTATTTCAACCATGGCACTGTGTTTTTGGCTTAATATGTGCAGAACCTATCAAGTGAAAATGATCAGAGGAAGTGGTTTTCTAGAAGATTTATTGAGAAAAAGTAAACAAAACATGGTTACTGTGGGTTGGTCATTAGTAAAAATAACTGTTACGCAGTATGTGTGTTTTTGTTTGTTTGTTTTTTGGCTGGTACGGGGATCTGAGCCCTGGACCTTGGTGTTTTCAGCATCCTGCTCTGTGTGAGTTAACTGGCCAGCCTTCAGAACATGTTTTTGTAGCACTACTTGCTATGAAGAAACCACCAATATCAGTATTTACATTTTAGACCACTTTATTATTTATTATCACTTTATTTTTTCCAAACAACAACTGTAAAATCTATGAAATGGGCCCCTAGGGAGTGCTAGTCTGTTTTATACATGAGGAAATGGACAAATAGATTATTTCGGACTACAGTGACTTGAGCTTGTATTCTGGTGAGGTCTTTCTGTATTGAGCCTAGTGCTTTTGCCACCAGACCATACTGCTACTAATGTAAGAAGACAGTTCTCCCCCATAAATACACCCACAGTATCATTTCCTCCTCACTCCACCCTCACACACACACACAGTTTCTTAATATCTTTGCATATCCAGTCATTGTTGAAATTACTTGATTGTCTCAAATGGTTCGATATAGTTTGGATCATACATTGCACTTGGTTGCTATATCTCTTAAGTATGGGTTCCTTTTCCTTTTTTTATTACAGTTCATCTACTGAAGAAATCGGATTGTCCCATAGCTTTTAATATTTTCTGCACTTTCTGCTCTGATTGCATCCCCTTAGTGATGTTTAATATGTTCTTCCATCCTGTGTATTTTTTGTAAACTGGTACTAGAGGCTTGATTCCTTGATTTTGGGGCAGAGGGGGAGTGGGGTAGGGATGGGACAGGTAGTGGTGAAAAAACACAGGTGATGTGAACTTCCTATTCCGGCACATTATAGCAGAGAATGTCTTGTCTCTTTTTGCAGTGGTAAGGTTGAGGGTGGGTCTTTGTGTTGTCATTGTCACTGTTCTGTTATGTAGTTTCCTGGCAGCTTTTCACTTAATGGTTTTTTAGCAACTATTGATAATCATTGCCTAGAGCCAGTATTTCATTATGCGTTTGGAATGTAGTTTTAACTGCTTTTATGAGGTTTTTTTTTAAAAAAAGAAATATAAACATTTAAGGAGAATGTAGATCTATTCTTCATTATATTTGAAGCTACATAGATTGTTTTAAACATTCTTACATTTGCAGAATATGTTCATAGTTGTATTCTCAAACTAATAAATTTAGACAGGCCAAAGCTTAAAAATAAAGTTGGACCTTTTTAATTACTGAACATAATGTTGTGATATTACATGGGGCTCTAATGAAAACTCATAAATTTGAACTATAGTTAATAAGACTTGACTTTTATTTATGCTCCATTTCAAGGTCATATGCTTATTACTATTCTTTTAAAAAAGCAACCTCAAATTCTTAAGCATATAATTCAGAAAATTAGATGAACTAACTGGATACAGTCACTTTAATTTTCAGATTTAAGGGATATAAGAGAGCATTTCTTTCTTTTTTTTTTTTTAAAAGATGACCGGTAAGGGGATCTCAACCCTTGGCTTGGTGTTGTCAGCACCACGCTCAGCCAGTGAGCAAACCGGCCATCCCTATATAGGATCCGAACCCGCGGCCTTGGTGTTATCAGCACCGCACTCTACCGAGTGAGCCACAGGCCGGCCCCGAGAGCATTTATTTCTATTTGTAGTGTTTAAAACAAACCCCCCAATTGTATATATTAGTTTCTAATTGAGGTTGTAGTAAATTTCCACAAGTTTAGTGGCTTAAAACAACGTAAATGTATTATTCTACGGTTCTGGAGGTCAGAAGTTCAAAACCAGTCTTACCGGGCTAAGATCAAGGTACTGGCAAGGCTGCATTCCTTTCTGGAGGCTCTAGGGGAGAGTCTGTTTCTGTGTCTTCTCCACCTTGCAGAAGCCCGCCTCACTGCCTGGCTCCTGGCCCTTCCTTGCGTCTTCAGCATCAGCAGAGACTGGTTGGCTTCTCATATCACGTCACTCTAACACTGATTTTCTTGCCTCCCTTCTTCATTTACAAGTACTCTTGTGATTACATTGGGTCCACTTGGATAATCCAGGATCATCTTCCTTTCGTGTAGCAACCTTAATTCCCCCTTATAACGTGTAACATACATATACACAGGTTCTGGGGATTAGAATATGGGTATAGTTTTTTTTTCTGAGGCAGAGGTGCCCATTATTTTTCTACTACCACAATGTGTATACGTTTTTTAATTAAATAAAATAAGCCAGCATTATATTAGATGTTGAAAATTGGTTCCTGATATGCCATAATGAATTTTGGGCTGTGGTGAAGTACTGGGAAGAAGTTAAGTGGATTTGTAAACATACACATTTGCACTAAGTGAATGTTAAGAGGTGGTTATTATCTGTTCGTTTTAGGAGTAGCAAAATGGGAATTGTTTCTTCTAGTACTGTTAGCACACCACGAGCCTCAATAGGAGAAAAGTAGAGATGCAGCAGAGCATTCTGGAAAATTACAAGGGTACTTCAAAAATTCGTGGCAATCTTTCCATGAGCTTTTTGAAGTACTCTTGTAGCTACCCATACTTTTACAACTTTTCATAAGTAAGTAGGTATAGATGCTCTTCGATTTACAGTGGGGTTACATCCTGATACCACCCTCCACTCCTACCCCTGCCTCTAGTAACCTTTATTCTACTTTCTACTTCTGTGTGAACCACTTTTTTTTTTTTTTTTTTTTTTTTTTGTAAAAGTATGGGTAGCTACAAGAGTACTTCAAAAAGCTCATGGAAAGATTGCCAC
Source organism: Galeopterus variegatus (assembly GCF_000696425.1). Taxonomy (NCBI): domain Eukaryota; kingdom Metazoa; phylum Chordata; class Mammalia; order Dermoptera; family Cynocephalidae; genus Galeopterus; species Galeopterus variegatus. The sequence continues at coordinate 130,088 of NW_007730603.1, forward strand.
GAATTTTTGAAGTACCCTTGTAATTTTCCAGAATGCTCTGCTGCATCTCTACTTTTCTCCTATTGAGGCTCGTGGTGTGCTAACAGTACTAGAAGAAACAATTCCCATTTTGCTACTCCTAAAACGAACAGATAATAACCACCTCTTAACATTCACTTAGTGCAAATGTGTATGTTTACAAATCCACTTAACTTCTTCCCAGTACTTCTGTGTGAACCCTTTTTTTTTTTTTTTTTTTTTTTAGGGAAGCCCCAATTTTTAAATTTTGATGAAGTCTAATCTATTTTTTGTTTGTTTCCCATGCTTTTAGTGGCATATTTTATAGTCCTTTACCAAATCTTAGGTTTTCTTTAAAGAGTTTATAGTTTTTGCTCTTACATTTAGGTCTTTGATCTATTTGGAGTTAGTTTTTTGTTTATGGGTGTGAGGTAAAGGTGCGACTTCATTCTTTTGCATGTGGCAGTCCAGTTTTCCCAGCATCAGTTGTTGAAAAGACTGTTTTTTCCCCATTGAATGGACTTGGTACTTTTTTCAAGAATCGGTCAACCATACACATATGGGTTTATTTCTGGATCCTTAGTTCTATTTCATTGATCTGTATATTTGTTCTTTCAGAACCACACTGTTTTGCTTACCATTGCTTTGTAGTAAGTTTTGAAATCAGGAAGTAGGAGCCCTCCAGCTTTGCTCTTTTCTAGATTTTTCCTTTTCTAGATTTCCTTTGTTCTTTTTCTAGGTTTTTGTGTATTAATTTTAGATCCTGCAGCCTTGCTAAATTCATTTATTCTACTGTTTCTTTAGTGGATTCTGTAGAGAGCACTAACATTAGTAAAGCAAATATATCTCACAGGGCCTAGCCTCCAAAGCCCTGTAGTTTCAGGTTTACCTTAACTTTTAAAATTATATATAGAAATGTTAAGCTTGCAAAAAACAGGAAACTTTTGCCAGGCTAAAGTCTCTTGTAGATAAAGAATTATAGCACAGCAAAGTCGTTGGGTCAAGGACAGACGTCCTTGGTGCAGGTTAACCTAAAGTTACTTGATTGTTATGTAAACATACTGAGGAAATTTCTGTAGGAAAAGACAGTATTTGCTAAGAACAAGCTTTTGCGGGTGGATCGACTTAACCTTTTGCAAATTGCATTTTGGAATGTCACTTTGTTATTTCACTGATGTTACCAGCCTCTATTGTTAAACTATACTTAGCCATAACTCCACCTATGTTCCTTTTCTGTAACCTCCTGCCCTGGAAAATAAATACTGGGAGAAGACCCCAGTTCGGTGTTATTTTTCCAAGGAGGAATGCCTTTCTCTTGAGGGTTCCTGGAAAATCAACCCTTTCAGGCCTTCTCACTGGTAGAAGAAATGGGCTATGAATCATCGTTTTTGCGTCTCCATCACCCTGTGTGAGGCAAAGTGACAGGATTATTTAGGATTTTCTATATACAAGATCATGTCATGTGGATAGAAGTAAGTTTGCTTCTTTCTTTCAAATCTGGATGCCTTTTTTTTTTCTTGCATAATTGCTCTGGCTAGACCCTCCAGTACAGTGCTGAATAGAAGACTTCCTTGTCTTGTTCCTGATCTTTGGGGGAAAGCATCTAGTCTTTCACCATTAAGTATGATGTTACTGTGGATTTTTTATAGATGCCTTTTTGTCAGGTTGAGGAATTCTTTTCTATTCCTGTTCTGTTGAGTGTTTTTATCTTGAAAGGGTGTTGAATTTTGTCAATTGCTTTTTTTTGTTCTTTTCATCTATTGAACCAATCATGTGACTTTAATTTTTTCATTCAATTGATATGCTATGTTACATTAATTGATTTTTGGGTGTTAAACCAACATTGTATCCCAGGGATAAATCCCACTTGGTCATGGTTTATAGTCATTTTTATACATTGTCAGATATGGTTTGCTAGTACTTTGTTAAGGATTTGTCATCCATATTCAAAAGAGAGTAGTCTCTAGTTTTCTTTTCTTGTGGTACCTTTGTCTGATTTTGGTACAACGAGTCTATTACTGCTCCTCATACAATGAGTCTCCTATTTTTTGGAAGTGTTTTTGAAGAATTGGTGTTCTTTAAATGTTTGGTAGAGTTTGCCAGTGTAGCCATCTGTTCTGGGCTTTTCTTTGTGTGCATTTTTTATTCGTTTGTTTTTTAATTAACGCAGCTTCTTCACATGTTATAGGTCTATTCAGATTGTTTTACTTGAGTAAATTTTGGTAGTTTGTGTGTTTGTAGGAATTTCTGCTTTTCATCTAGGTTATCACATTTGTTGGCATACAATGGTTCATATATATATATTTTAAAAATTTCTGTCAGGTCGGTAGCAGTGTTCTCCCTTTCTGATTCTAGTAATTCAGTCTCCTTTTTTTCTTGGTTAGTCTAGCAAGAGGTTTGTCGATTTTATTAATCTTCTCAAAGATTAAAGTGGAAGGTTAGGTAATTGATTGAGATCATCTTTATTCGTATATCCCTTACAGCTGTAAATTACCCTCTAAGCACTGCTTTCACTACATTCCATAAGCTTTAGTATGTTGTGTCTTCATTTTCGTTCATCTCAAAGTATTTTCTGATTTCCTTTTTGATTTCTTCTTTGACCTATTAGTTATTTAGGAAGATGTTAATTTCCATATTTTTTTGAGTTTTCCAAATCTTTTCCTGCTAATTTGATTTCTCATTTTATACAGCTGTAGTTGGAGAGCATGCTTTGTATGATTTGTCTTTTAAAATTTACTGAAGTTTGTTTTATGGCTTAAGTATATTGTTGATCCTGGAGAATGCTCCATGTGCACTTGAGAAGAATGTATATTCTGTTCTTGGGTGGATATCTATTAGGTCTAGTTAGTTTATAGTGTACAAATGTTTTGATCTTCTGTCCAGTTATTCTGTCCATTTTGAATGTGGAGTATTGAAGTCTCAAACTGTTATTGTTAAATTGTCCATTTCTCATACTCTGGTTTCTCTTCAGATCGTATAAATCTTTCGCCTTTTACTAAATTGTCCATTTCTCCCTTTAGTTCTGTCAGTTTTTGGTTCGTGTATTTTGTTGCTCTCTTATCAGGTGTGTATGTTTATAATTGTTATATTCTCCTAAGGATTCTTTTATAATAATAAAATGCCTTCTTTATCTCTAGTAATGTTTTTTAAAATTTAAAATGATTTTTTTCTGATATAGGTATAGATATTCTAACTTTCCTGTGGTTGCTGTTTACTTGACATATCTTTTTCCATTCGTTGACTTTCAGTCTATTTCTGTCTTCAAATCTAATTGTCTACTGCACACAACATATACTTGGAGCGTGGCTTTTCGTCCAGCCTGATAGTTTTTGCCTTTAGACTAAACTGTTCAGTCCATTTACATTTAATATTATTATTGATATAGTTGGATTTACATCTTCCATTTTACTTTTTGTTTTCCGTATGTCTCATGTCATTTTTTTCCTGTACTGTTTCCTTTTGCATTAAGTGAATGTTTTCTAATATCGTATTTAAATTCCATTATATTGGTTTTTTTTACTCTTATTTTTTTTGAGTTTGTTTTAGTTATTGCTCTAAGAGTTTATCGTATACACCTTAACTAATCTGAATCAGTTTCATTCTGATTTGTACTAGCTTAATTCCAGTGATATATAGGATCATTACTTCTATATAGTTCTATTCCCTTCCCCCCTTTTTATGGTATTATTCTAATATATATTACATCTATTAATGTTATAAAATCAGCAATACATTGTTATAATTAGTATTTTACCATCTCATTTATTTTCTTAGCCTATTACAACCTACCTCTTTTGTGCTGTTATTGATAAATGTATTATACATTGCATTTCTGTATGTTATAGGCCCAACAATAAATTATCTACACACATATTAAACAATTGCTTTTTAAATCAGTTAAGAGAAGAAAGAGAAAATACACACTTATAGCATCCTTTATAATTAAACAATTGCTGTTACAAGTGCTGGTTTGTTGTTGTTGTTGTTCATGTGGGCTCAGATTGTTGTCTGAGGTCACTTCCAGCCTGAACAACTTCCATCAGTATTTCGTGTAAGATGTGTTTGCTAGCATAGCAACAAATTCTGTCAGGTTTCAGGTTTTGGGTTTTTTTTTTTTTTTTTTTTTTCCTGCCTTCTTTTTTTGTTGTAACTTCTTTATGTAACATTTAGATTGAAAGGTTTGCCAAATTTAGCATTCTTGGTTTACAGTTGTTGTTTTTTTTTCTTTGAGCACTTTGAATATTTTACCCCACTGCCTTGTAGTTGCCCTGGTTTTTGCGGAGAAGTCAGCCATTAGTCTTATTGGAGTTCTCTTGTAAATAATGTATTCTTTCTCTCTTCCTGTATTCAGGGTTTCTCTTTGTCTTTGATTTTCAGCATTTTTATTATCATGTGACTGTTAGTCTCTTTGTTTATAACATATATGTATATTCTTAAGTTTTGGATTATGTTAAATGCTGTACCTTTCAGTTGAAAGTATTTTATTTTATATTGGAATTTCAGTTATAGTATGTCGTCTTTGTAAGTCAGAATGATTAGATTAATTCAGAATTATTATATCTCAGCTGAGAATATATTACTATTGTTAAATATTACAAACATTCTCACAGAAGACATTTGTAAGAAAATTGGAAATAAACTAAAATGAAATGGTGATAGGAATTTCTTTCATGAGTTGTGTGTTGTGCCTTTATTTATTTATTTATTTATTTATTTATTTAGCAATATGTTTATTTAGCAGCTGGCTGGTGTGGCCTTTAGATTATATGTTTATTCTGCATATACATTTATTGTGCAGTGCTTGCTCTTTAAAAAGGCAGTGGCCATGAGGGTGTCAGTCAGGCTGCATGGAATTTATACAATGGAGTATTAGTTCCCTAGGGTTTTCCTAACAGGTAACATAAACTGGGTGGTTTTGAACAACATAAACTTACTGTCTTATAATTCTGATGGCAGAAGTTCAAACTCAAGGTGTTGGCAGGGCCATGCCCCCTCTGAAGGTGCTAGAGAAGGATCTTTTCCAGGCCTCTCTCCTAGCGTCTGGTAGCCTCAGGCATTCCTTGCCTTGTAGATGCCCCTCTTCTTTCTGTGTGTCTTCACACGTATTCCCTTTGTGTGTGTCTGTGTCCAAATTTCCCCTTTTTATAAGGATACCAGTCATGACCTCATTTTAACTTGATTACCTCTGTAAAGAGTTTTTAAATAAGGTTACATTGTGAGGTACTAGAGGTTAGGACTTCAATTTCTCCTTTTTGGTGGGAGGATACAGTTCAACCCATAACAGATGGGTTAAGAGAATATTGCCATCTTAAGTCCCTTCAGAAACAAGTCAGGGAATTCAGGAACTGTATTGTTCTAGGTGAATAGTGACTGGTATGTTGAGGTATCTTTTAAGTAAACTAACTAGTTTAAATATCTCTAAACACACTTATAAGCCAGCATTGGAGCTCTGTACTGGTGGAAATTATACTTAACCTTGCATTAATCTTACAATGGCTAACATTTCTGGAAGTGGGTGTAGTTAACTGATTGCTTCATTCTCTCCTCTCTCACCCCCTGCTCACCCCCCTGCCTTCCACCCTGTGCAATATTTTCTTCTAGTTACATGGATACTTTTAAGAAAATTTTATTTTATTGATTGTAAAAGGAAAAATATTTGTGATGGGCAGAAATGTATAAAGAAGAAACTAAAAGTCACCTATAACTAATTAATTAATTACTTATAACTGGCAATGTTTTTGTGTCCAGTCTCCTGGTCTTTTCCATGCATGGCAAACTTAATTTTTAAAACAAAATTTGGATCATTAAATTTTTTTTAAACACTGTCCTGTGGGTAATTTGAATTAATTATGAATGGTAGTACTCTCAAAATCAGACTTTTTTTGCTCTTATCATTCATTCTGTCACCTCTTGGGGACCAAGATACATTTTCATTGTTTCTCATTTTCTCATCAATTACAAAAATTTAGTGTTATAGAGTTATGGAGTTTGGGAGTTAAAAGGGACATTAAGACAGCTAACCCTTTATAGTGACAAATAAGTGTTGCAGGGCAGCTAAATCCAAAATCACAATATTTCACAGTGATGAGCAGATTCTAAATGAATTCCTTCAGCATAGTAATTTAGATTGATGTTATGTGGGAGCTAATTTGAGTTTAAGTTATTATTAATTTTTCCTTCTGAAAAACTACCAAACTGAAATAACAAGCATTGGAAGAAAATGGTTATGCAGGAAGCCTTCAACAAACAGATTGATTTCCAAATCCATCAAAACAGATTGATTTCTTTTTTTTAAGTCAGTTATTTGGAGCTTATTATTCATTTTCCATAGAAGTGATGTTTAAATTGAACTTCTTAGCCGATGGGCAAGGTGTGATTTAGCACTGCTGTTACTATAGTTCAACATTATGGAAAAAAGTTGATTCTTAGGGGCTACCCTTGCCATATGGAGAAAAGTGTGGCTCAGAATTTCATGTCGTTTGCCACCTGCCATTCTTCAGTATGGAAATTCATTGGGAAATACCCTACACTTTTGTAGCTATTTGAGGACACCCTGCCATTTGGGAGGAAGGAAGGGAGATGTAGTGAAGAGTGAGAGGTCTGCATTTGACACAGAGTTCAAGACCGGCATTCAAGTTTCCTACTGCCATTTATTAGTTAGACTGTAGACAAATCACCTTAACTTCTTTGAGTTTATTTTATCTACAAAATGGGCCAAAAATAATATCTGCTAACAATGGTGTAGTGCTTACTATGTGCTAGACATTTCTCTAAGCCATTTACATGTATTAACTCATTTAATTTCTGTTAACCACTTTATGAGGTTGGAACTGTTATCTTTTGTGTGTAAGAAAACTGAGGCACAAATAATTTAAGGAATTTTCCCAAGGTTATTCAGTAATTAAGCTGGTAGTGCTAGGATTTGAATCCTCTAAGGTCCGGATCCAGCATCTCTGTTTATAACTGTCATACTCAACTGCTTATCCAAAAATATTGCTTTAAGGGTTATTGGGAAGAGCAAATAAAATAGTGTATGTTAAGTGCCTAGTTTTGTAAATGTTAGTTCCCTTCCTCAGCTCTTTAGGTATCTGCTAGGAACCCTGTACACAGAGTTTTCAGAATCCTTCATGGAAGGATTTGTATCCTCTTTTAGTTCTATTTTCCCATGAACTTTTTGTCATACCCTTTTATTTTCATGGTTGACCACATACTTGTAAATCACAATTATGAATTCCCTGTATCAGCCAAATAAGCTTTAAAGACACCTCTCTTGATTTGTCTGCACATAATCTTCTTCCTGAAGGTGGAAATCCCCAGGCAAAATTAAGGGCAGTTTTGGGGTGAGTGGAAAAGGGAGGAGACAGAATGGGGAGGGCTCTGCATATGTAGCACAGTGGCAGTATCACAGGACGTCGGAGATGTCTCCCTTCTGGGGAGTGAGAGCCCCTTCTCTCTGTACTTTTGACTATACTCACCTCGTCTCCTGCTTAGCTTAGCTTCTTGTGAAACACTTAACCTTTAGATTAAAAGATATAGACATATTTGATGAGGGAATTGAACGCTGAGGAATGAATAAGTAGGCAGTCCCTAGATGTATCATCTAAACATGAGGGCGAACTTCTACCCCACAGCTCCGTTTTCTTACCAAGAAAAGTAATGGTAATTTACTAATACCATCTAATATTCAGACCACATTCCCACATCAATACTGTGAATGAGCTTTTCCCCTGTATTGTTTTTCTACTCTTTTCTTTTTTGGGGTGTCAGCAATGGATTTTTATTTATTCAGTGTTAAAAATCAGTTACAGTTGGTAAATCATTCTTTTTGATGCTCAAATTATTCTAGATTTTGCTAGTGGAAGCCCCTTCAAGCTGGCTACTGTGATTTTTTTTAATTTTTGATATAATTTTGAATTTACAGAAAAGTTGCAAGAATAGTACAAGAAATTCCCAAATATCCTTTACCCAAATCCACTGATTGTTTGTTTACATTTTTGTAAATTTGCGTGGCAAATGTATGTTTGTGTACACACACACATATGATTTTATCTGAACCATTTGAGAATAAATTGGAAAAGTGAGTCGCTTTACCCTTAAATTCTTTAGCATGTATTCCCAAGAACAAGGATGTTCTCTTTATAAACACAGTATAATTTTAAAAAATCAATACTGTTATCTAATCTACAGCCCATTTTAAAATTTAATCAATTGTCCCCAAAATGTCCAGTATCAAATTTAAATTATCATATAGTGTATTTGTCATATTTTTATCCTTTAATAACCATTCTTCAGCCTTTTTTGGTTTTTATTGACCTTAATATTTTTGAGGAGTGCAAGTCAATGATTTTGTTTACTGTTCTTTAGTTTGGGTTTGGCTGATGTTTATTCATGATTAGATCCAGGTTATGCATTTTTTTAACAGAAATACTGGTCTGCCAGGTTATTCTGTCAAGTTACTGTGTTTTTCTTTGTAATTAATTTTTGGGGAGATACTTTTGAGACTAAATAAATATACAGGGGTACTTCAAAAAGTTCATGGAAAGATTTGTATTATCTTTTAATTCCATTTTTCCACAAACTTTTTGAAGAGCGCTTGTACTGTTCCTCACCAAATTGCACTTACTAGTTTTAGGACTGCCATTCCTTTTGTACGTTTTAGTTGGAAAGATTTGTATTATCTTTTAATTCCATTTTTCCACAAACTTTTTGAAGAGCGCTTGTACTGTTCCTCACCAAATTGCACTTACTAGTTTTAGGACTGCCATTCCTTTTGTACGTTTTAGTTGGCATTCTACTGAAAGAAAGAGGTTTTCTTTCCTTCTGTTTATTTATTCTTATATTTATTTATAGCACCATGGACTTTTGTTTGGTATATTATGATCCATTATCATTATTAATAATTTTGATACTCAGATTGTCCTTGACTTGGCCAGTAGACTTCATACTGGCTCCTCTGTCCCTTTGTCATGTCTTTAATAATTCTTTGAGCACTTCCTAACTTCTTGCACTTCCCTTTCCCCAGCCTTGTGGTTTGAAGTGTCTTGGTTCCTTTCAGTGGAGACTGGTATTTAGAAATGAGATGTGAGCTTAGGTGTGCTCATTGTTGCTGGTCATCATGGTTTTTAGGCTGTATTAGTAGACATAGCAAGGACGCTTTTTTTTTTCAAGTGAGTTCACATTGGGAGTTTCAGATCAAATTAATGTTAGAACTTTTTCCCCCTCTTTGAATCTTAACTTCTATCTTTTTAATCCTAATAGCTACAGAAGGCTTTGGAGAAATTCTTGTGTGGTATTTCTGAAGTTCAGTAATACTGTCTAGTTTTAGTGTGTTGCTTTGGCTGGATAGTCACTGTTAGCTGACGTGGAAATAATTTTGAATCTTGATCTCATGTGGACATTTTGTAATTTGAAAAATTTGAATTTCAAGGTAAAATATTTGAATTTATTATATCTAGATATTGCTTTATTCACATATGAAGAAGGAATAGCATTAATTAAATTTCTAGTCTGTTTAGGAGTCAAAGCATAAACTTGTAAGAAGACTTCAGTTTTGTTATCTATAAAATTAGGATAATATCTATAATGGTTCTGAGGATAAAATAAAATCATTTTTGCAAAGTTTCTAGTATCCTTGTCCCATTATAAGTACTTAATAAATGGTACCTATTTTAATATTGTTATTGTGCCCTGTAGTGCCTATAGGCATAATTAAGTACAAAAAAAACTTGTTTAATTAATATTCCTTGTTGACGTAGATTTAAGGCTTTATATTCTAAAAGTTTTGACTTTCTGTGTGCTTTCATAACTATACTGATTTGAAAACGAAGATTTCACAGAAGTATAAACCTCAGTGAATTTTCAGACTAAATACACCTATGTCACCAGCTCCAAAATTAAGAAACAACATTGTCATGTCAGCAGTTCTGAAGCCACCATCCTGCTTCTTCCCAGTCACAACACACCATCTTCACTCTCAAGAGACAGTGCATGAATTTTCCTTTTTCTCTATTATGCCCTACCCAAAACAATGTATGTAGTAAAAAAGATTTTTTTTTTTCCTTTTTGTCTTTTTTTTTACTGACCGGTAACGGGATCGCAACCCTCGGTGTCGTGCCCGCACCGGGGACCGGCAACGGGATCGCAACCCTCCCGCACCGCGCTCAGCCAGTGAGCGGGAACCAGTCTCCACATGGGATCCAAACCCTCAGCGGGAGCGCTGCCGCACTCCCAAGCGCCGCACTTTCCAGTGCGCCACCAGGCCGGCCCAAAAAAGATTTTTGAGATTAGAATTGCATTAGATGAGAAACTTCAAATGGGCTTTGTAAATAGCTTTTTATGTTGCATATTGTGATTTTTAATGTAAGTACACTAGTAATATATTTTGCACGTTAGGAGTATACTTTAAATTTATATTTTACCTTATAGGGTAATCAATAGAACCTTTTTGAAGGATAAGAATGTTAGAACATCTTTTTCATTATCACTATTTTGTTAACTGTGAACAAAAGAAACCTGTTTCTTTTTTGTAAGGATAAGTCATAATTTTATATCATCTGTCCTTAGCGTAGTACCTAGCACACATAAGCCATGTAAGGACATGTTTTTATAATAAATACATGAATCAGTCTAGGTAGGTACATGGTAACACTTGTATATGACTTTACTTGCATTTGTTTATACCCACCTACACATAAAAGAATTTAGAGGAGGACTTGTATGTATGAAATTAAGCTCTGTCTTTCTAAAGAAATTTCAAGTATCATCAGTTTATAAGAGTGTCTGGTGTAGAAACAATTTTACACAACTATGTAGCATAAGCTGTAGGAATCTTATAGTTACAGGAGTACAGGGTATATCAGCGTTATAGAAACTAATCACTCCTTTCAGATGTAGGGTATGAATCTAAATATAGAAAGCTCTATTAACTATGTCTGCATCTTAGGTATGGTATCTCGATCTGTATGCTGAGCTTCTTTCCCAAAGAGATAATAAATCTGGGAAAGCCCGGTAAAATGTTACTGAAATGATTATAGATATGAAGTGGATGCAAACTGAAAAGAATAGATAATCTTGCCTGGAAAGATAATGGTTAATATACAGGATGGGATTATAAGGTTGAGTGGTCATATGATTTATTGTCTAAACTAGGGCACTTTGAGAGTGGAAAGGTGTGTTATTAATTATGCCATGACAACTGGTGCAAACTCTCTCAGGCAGACTTGGGATCCGGTCACCGTATTATAGGGTGAACATGGATTTCTTTGTTGTATCCTAGAGTTTGAGAATTAATATTTCTTTAAACTCAAAAAAAGTAATAATAGCGCAACTAAAGCAGCAAACACTACACAAAACATGGCAAACATGGAACTTTCAAACTGAAAATATGAGGGAAAAGTTTATAGTTAAGTGGATGATTACAGTAGTTTTGTATGCTGTGTAACAAATTAACACAAATTTCGTGGCTTATGCTAACTCACATTTGTTATACAAGTTTCTCTGTGTAAGCTGTGCCCTCTGCAAGGCTGCAATCAATGTGTTGGTCAGGGCTCAATTCTTAGGGTGCTGGCAGAATGTTTTCTTGCAGTTGTAAGACAGAGTAAGGGCCCTGGGTTTTTGCTGGCTGTCGGTTGGAGTCTACCCTCAGCACTGAAGGACAGCCCAAGGTTCCCTGCTGTGTGGCCCTCTCCATAAGCGCTCTCACAGCATGGCAGCTTGCTTCTCCAAGGCCACATACCATTTTATTATTTAAATATTGTGTGATTTAACTTTTTATGCATTTGCCCTAACTTCTCCTCTTTTGTACTGTGTGCTCCCTGAGGATATGGACCATCTATTACATGTATTAACTTTTATCCTGGTTCTTTTAGTAGGCAGTCAGTACATATTTGGAAAGCTATACATAAGAATACACTTAGTAGTCAGAAAAATCTTTGTTCTCTAATGTAATTTGAATTGACTCTACAAACTAAACTATGATAAGTTATTTATCTACTTTATTCTCTCTACTGGAGAAGAATTTCACTTTATTAAATTACCTACAGGGTCTTTATTAAAGGTCTGTTTTGTTCTAGTTATTCATAAGACTTGGACTTAGGAGCTTTGAAATTTTTGATGCTTCTCTAGCAGTGATGGTTTTTTGAAATGAAGGCAATAGGTTAAGCAGAACATGGAAAACAGTTTGCTTTATTATAATCATTCTAATTCTCCTGTCCTCAGCAGTGTGAAAGAAAATTACAGTCTGCTTAAAGTAGTATTTTGATCCCAGGGCAGGAATCATTTCAGAATCCTGCAGCAGTGGGGAACTAGACTATTCCTGATTGCTTTTCCACAATTGACCTGTGTTGGGGAAACAGTTCTTAGATAACAAAACTCAGCAGTAACTCAAGCCTCCTGTGGGAAGAATGGATGGTGTTGCTGCCTGAATATGAGACAGAATAATCCCTATTAAAACAAAGTTTATATGTTTTGGGATGGGATATTTTTAAACCTGGGACTTGAAGAGAAAAGCATGTTTTTCTTCTTTGCTGCCTTCTCCCACCTCTCTCTCTTTCTCCAGCTTGCTTCTGGCAGTAAATGTTTATATATGGTTATATACCCGTGTATAAAACAGCAGACTTCTAATGATTTATGTATTCCACAGATCTACAGTATTTAAATGTTTGAGTATATAAATGTTCAGGGATTTAGATGATAAAATCAAAAGGTTAATTATATTTAATTTATAAATTTTTTTACACGTAGTTATTTGAGAGCAAACATAAAATACATTTTTAATGTGCTTATTCATTTTATGATTTAATTTTATTCATACTGTTTTGTTCATCTCTGTTTTTCGTGACATCTAGCATAGTTTGTCAGAGCATACCATCTTTACTCTCATTTAAGTGTATACTTGTTTATAGGACCTTTAAATTCATTTTTGATGGTGTTGGTGGGTACTATGGCTTGGGATAGCACTTCTATTTATAATATCGGTTATTATGTAAATTTGTTTGCTAATATCCCCACTTAGTATATCATTGATTGCTAACCTAGTCTCTCCTTTATAAAAGTGATTTAAAAAGGCTCATTTATTATAACATCTATCATGTACAATAATTAGATCATATCTCTCGGCGTAGTGAATGAATGTGTTCAAGTTCTTTACTTCCCTAAAGGCACTTAGAACTGTCATTCATTTGAGATTGTTTCAGCCCAAGAGACTCCCTCAGACAACCCTTTATTGTTCAAAATGAAGTAATTGAGAGGGGTTTTTTTTTTTTTTTTTGCTAATATGAGAAACTTTTGGGGACCTGAATAGAAAGTAACTCCCTCTTTCCTGAGAGATTTAGAAGAAAATTCACCTTATATGTGGCCATGTTCATATATGCAGTCTCATCTTGAGGCTCATTGAACTCTTATTTTTTCCTCTCTATGATTGCTGACCTATTCTCTTCTTTTTCTGTGTCTCTTTTCGGGATATAACAGAGATGAGCCGAGGTGGCAAGCTAAACGTACTAGAGAAATTTTAGAAATTGAACTGATTTTTGATCAAAACACTTTCCTGTATGTTACTTCTCTCCAAGTTCTATCTTATGGGTCGTTAGTAACCCTATAAGGATAGCTTCTTGAGTCCTTTTCATTTATAGGGCAGTGACACATTTGAGTCATAATGTGTGACTAATAAAATTTAGTCTGATAAATTAGAATAAAATTTGAAATTTTTTTCTGAAATAGATTATAAGTTTCTTCTACATTTCTACATGTAGTATTTAGGAAAATGTTGTTGGAGATTATTCTTTGAAACAGTGGTCTGAATGAAACCAGCTTTGGTATGGGCCGAGAATTTCTGATGAGATTGATTTAGTGTCAGATATTCTTTCCTTGATTGTAGATTTTTATTAGCAAAGCTAATAAATGTGATTTAGACAATATTTATATTCTGGAAAAAGTACTTTGAAGTAATATCATACTTGTTGAAATAAAAACCCTTACTTTCTCTGAAATAATGTTATAAAGGATCCTGAGGCCAGTCTAAGCACATGCATACCCACTATCTCTAAAATTCTATGGATACAACAGAAAAGTGTGTCCTGCGAGTGTGATGAGGGTGGAGTTTGTGTTAAGTTTATTAAGCTGTAATAGAGCCAGCGGATGAGATAATTTTGAGGAATGCCTACAGGACTGAAAAGTAGAAGATAGGATTAGAGAGACAGCAGGAGAGAGACTAACCAATAAGCATAACAACTGACCTGTGTCTTCTCAAGAGAGCCCTGATGGAAGCTCGAATTTGGAATCAGCAGTTCCTGGTTGGAGTGTGGCTGTGAAGAAGTTCATTTGGAATAGCTGGCTCAGTGGAGCCTTCTCTCCTTCCCGTTCCCACAGTGTAGCTGGTAGGCCAGGCTTTTGCTTCACCTTTGGAAGAAAGCTACAGAGATGGTCTTTGCAGAAAGCAGGTGATCGCTTATCTGAGGTAGGTGTGAGAGTGGAGAGGGCAGAGGAGAGCTTTGGTTTTGTACAGCAGGCACGGGAAGGGGCCAGAACTGCCCTCAGGGTGCGGCTGTCTCTGAACTTGCACGCCCTGCAGGAAGGAAGGCTTGCTGGCCTGCAGGCCCCTCGCAGCCAGGACAGGCAGACCTAGGCAAATGGAGAGGAAACCCATGTGAGGTCCTTGTGTTCATCTTTCAGTCCCAAATTTGAACAGCCAACCAAGGATTTCCAGAAATTTGAGGAAAACCAAGAGCTTGGAACATAGAAGATTCTTCTTCGAGTGGCAGTAGTTTTATGAGTGAGGGCTATGTTTGTTTCTTTATAGTTTTTTTTTTTTTTTTTTTTTTTGGTCTTCCTGTATATTGCTTTTTGTTGGAATGATATTTTCTCTATTTCTTGCTATTTACCTATAAAGCTTTTAATATATGTAACCAAAATTTTCGTGAGTCTGAACTTCAACATCTCATCCTGCCCTTCTCTTCACAAGCCATCCTCCTTAGCACGCATTAGCTACTTTTGAGTATCTTCTCTTTCTAGTTAGTTGTTTCTTGAATAAACCTATAGATAAGGCATGGGAGGTTTCATTATAATTATAGAAGCAAATGTAAGTTTTATAATCCCTGAATATAAAAAGAGGTAGTTGGGAGGTAGAGGAAACACAAGGGGTATAAGGTGAATATGCTTATTTACTTTTGTTTCATCGCAGAGATTTCTGAAGTACTGTATGACATTGGGAATCTAGCTACAGATTTATGTATAGAACCACTAGAAGTCGTAAAATATAGGAGATGGCCTGGGAAGGAGAGTTGGGGCGTGGTGTGTGTGCCACTTTCTCACCTTGCAAAGTACAGAATTAAGAGCTGTTGATTGAGGCATGCAGTATATTATTTAAAGTTATTATAATAATCACCATTAAAAACAAACTTTTAATAGGGGTTGTGTGAGCAGAAATGAACCTTAAGGAAGGGAGTGGTGAATAATACTTTCATTTTAAAAATTTAAAAAAATTTTTTAAAGATCACCAGTAAGGGGATCTTAACCCTTGACTTGGTGTTGTCAGCACCACACTCTCTGAAGTGAGCCACAGGCCGGCCCTCATTTTTTAAATTTTATACCCTCTCTATGGTTTGAATTATTTTTATTTATTTTTATTTTTATTTTTTTAAAGATGACCGGTAAGGGGATCTTAACCCTTGGCTTGGTGTTGTCAGCACCACGCTCACCCAGTGAGCGAACCGGCCATCCCTATGTGGGATCCGAACCCGGGGCCTTGGTGTTATCAGCACCGCACTCTCCCTAGTGAGCCACAGGCCGGCCCTGAATTATTTTTAGATTGTGAGCTTGCAGTGTTTGTAAATTGAAGTTTTATGCAAAGCATACAAAAGGGATTTGGTGCTTGTTTTAGTATTTCTAACAACTTGTTCTTAGGCTGCTAACTTCAGACTTTTACATAGCTTAAAGATTATTTTTTTCCTTCTACCTGCACAGTAGCTTTCAAAGCAAAGTTTTGAAAAATTTTAAAATTTTCACTTGAACAAAGTTTACTTAACTCTCTTCTACTGGAATTTTCCATTGTAATTGGTTTGGTAAAATGATCACTTAGAAAAATTTAAATGACTAATGTTTCCAGTAATACTTTTTAAATAGCACTTGATGTTTTAGAGAACTTTCACATTCACTGTTTGATTTCCACAACAACCCTATGAGTTAGGTGGAGGAGGTGTTTTACTGTATTATAAGATGAGGGAACTAAGACTGATGAAGTGACTCGCCCAAGGTCAGGTCACTTGGCTTGTGAAGTGGTGGCAGAGCTTGGAGGCAGACTCATCCTCCAAAAAATGAATTTACTGCAATTTGAAAATGCCACACATAAACATTGGGTATTGTTCAGCCTTTTGCTATTTCTGCAGCTAGACAACCTGACGAGATGTAGATGCCTTCCAGAATTTTTCTGATACTTTTGTTTTGGTCATGGCTTGCTGAAGCAAAGCAATAAAATTTAAATATTGTTGCCTTCAAGAATTAACTTATCTTTTTGGGCTGGTGATGCTATAGCAACAACTGGCCTCAACTGAACCCTGCAGATTTGGTGTTTGCCCAGGAAATTTTGGATTTCTACAAGCGACTTGCTCTCCAGAAAAACACTTGTGGAGAAGTAAACATATTCAGCTCTTGTCTTGGGGGCCCAGCGTAACATCCTTGATCAGGGGTTGTTATTGTTTTTTTGTTTAATTGTAGTAAATTATATATCACATAAAATTTGCCATTTAATCAATATTTGAGTGTACAATTCAGTTTCATTAATTACATTCACCGTGTTGTGCAACCATCAGCACTGTGCATTTCTAAAACATTTTCATCACCCCAAGCAGAAACTCTAGCGATTCAGTGGTAACTCCCCAATTTTTTTCTCCCCGGGAATCCAGCTAGCTTCTGATCTCTTTATTGACATTCCCTATTTGTTCATGCAGTGTTCTCCTGATTTCCTTTAGTTCTTTGAGCATACTTTAAAAACATTTTTCATTGAAACATATTGATTGTACATATTTATGGGGTACAGAGTTATATTTCAATAAATGTACACCATGTGTGATAGGGTAAATTAACATATTCATCATTACAAAACTTAATCATTTCTTTGTGATGTGCATATTTGATCTCCTCTCTTCTAGTCGTTTGATAACATGCAATAAAATCATAAAACTACAGATTCCTGGGTTGACTGTACACCACGACTTATTTTTTCCCCATCCAGCTGTAATTTTGTGTCCATTTAACCAGCTTTCACTGTCCTCCCATCTCACTCCTCTTTCCTGCCTCTAGTAACCACAGTTTCTTTGAGCATATTTAAAACAGTTGACTTAACACCTTTGACTAGTAATTCCAATGTCTGGGATTCCTCAGGGATATTTTCTGTCAAGCTCTTTTTTCCTGCAAATGCATCATATTTTCCTTTTTCTTTGTATGTTTCGTGATTTGTGTGTGTGTGTGTGTGTGTGTGTGTGTGTGTGTGTGTGTGTGTGTGTGTGTGTACTGGACAGTTTGAATATTATAACGTGGTAACACTGGAAGTCAGGTTCCTTTCCTCCTAAGCTTTTGAAGGTTGCAGTCATCCATTTGTATAATGACTTCTGCAGACTAATTTTTCGAACTCTGTATTCCTTGTGTGTGGTCACTGAAGTTTCTGTTGCATTATCTCTGGTCAGCTTGTGACCTGACAGAGATTTACTTTAAATGTCTGGATCCAAAAAAAAAAAGTTGCTGCAGCCTAAGGGGGCAGAAATAAAGACAAGCACCTGTGCTGTTCCTCCAGACTGAGCAAAATGCACAACCCCAAATTTTGAAGGGCAAGGTCCCTGGTCCCTGCTGTCCCCTGGTTCCAGGCATTGCTCTGGGAGGCAGTCCCCTGCCCTCCTCTGGGGGGGCTGAGTAGGGGACCATAGCTGGTTTGCACATTCTGCTTTCTTACCTTTTCCTTCATCAGCCACTCCCCTAGGTGTTTAATGTCTGATTAGTTTCCAGAGCTCAGAATAGTTGATTGTGATGGATTTTCCAGCTTAATGGTTTTGGTAGAGGGACTGACTCCTGGGCTTCCTGCTCTTCCATTTTCCATTACGTCACTCCACCCGTGATTATGTTTTGGACATGACTATGACTGGTGCCAACTGTAGCCAGTTCCTTTCTGTTTCCCACCATTTGTCAAAACAGCGGTGCTTTGTTGTTGTTTTTCAAGGAGACTGAAACTACGTTAATGTGATAAAGTCCTTTGCAGGATTTCCCTAGCACCCACCCCTCACAAAAGTTAAGCATACTTTTAGAGTGATGGTGTGGTTGCTAAGAATGGTCTTTATTTTTGCAGTAGAACTTAAAAATTAGTTTCAGTTCTTTCACAGTTTTATAGAAATAACCATATTTTATAGGTCAAGGGAATTGAGAGCTAGAATAGAGAACTGTAAGTGATGATTCTTTGTTCTTTCCACTTTACTCTGGTTTAATATAACATTCCTTTTGTCTCAACGGTGCAGAAAGAGCCACAGTAATTTTTTTTTTATTGTAAGAATTAACTCTTTCTGAGACAGTCCTTCACATTGTTAGTGCATTATTTTATTTGAAGCACATGGAATGTTCTGAGTATTTGACAAGAAAGTATTTAAGTGTGATGATAATTTTACTTTTTATTAAGGTGAGCAGTACTTAGTCTAAGTCTCTGGAATTGGATATGAACTCTGTTATTATAACCTAAGTCAGTCAGTAATTTACATTGTCAGTTTTGGTTTCACTTCAACCAGGTAATAATACCTTGTACTTACGTTAAAGATTTTCTTCTCAGGAATGCAAGATGCTTTACAAGTGCTCCATTATACTATAACATAGGTGTTAGGAAAAATAGAGGTGTTCATGTTTTTATATGTGGAAAAGCATTCGACACAGGTTTTCTGATTGAGCATCATCATACAAATCACTTACCCACATCAGGTGTCTGGAGGCTGTGACTGGCAGCAGGCAGTCCAGGGTCCTTATTTATTTATTTATTTTTTTCTAAAAGATGACTGGTAAGGGGATCTCAACCCTTGACTTGGTGTTGTCAGCACCACGCTCTCCAAGTGAACTAACCAGCCATCCCTATATAGGATCCGAACCTGCGGCCTTGGTGTTATCAGCACCACACTCTCCCAAGTAAGCCACGGGCTGGCCCCAGGGTCCTTATTCTGAATAGAGCTGGAAACATCATTTGGTGGAGTAGAGCATAGAAACTGTCAAGAATATACTGGAAAGAGCTTAAAATGATGAATCATATTTTGTAATGTGTTCAGCAAAGCAGGCAAATCCCTGCATTGAAGGTAGTGTGGAGATACTGTAAAAAACAAATCTTACCCTTTTTTTGCCCTAGGTAAGATGCCAGTAATGTAGTTCATATGTAGTTATGAATGTTTAGCTGTCCATGAGAGTTTTATTAATTTTTTGCGAGAGCTTTTTGGTACTGATAGAACAATTGGATTTGTAAAATTTCATTGTGCACACACAAATTGTAAATCTTTTCACTAAGTTTGGTCATATTTGAGAATTTCTTTTTCGATGTTGTTAAGCCAAATGTGAAGCCTTGGCAGTGTGATTCTTGGTAAGCCCAATTTTACTACTCTTTCGTTCGTTCGTTCGTTTTTTTCTTTTCTTTTCTTTTTTTTTTGGGGGTGGCTAGCCCAAACGGGGATTCAAACCCTTGACCTTGGCACTCTAACCAACGGAGCTAACCAGTCAGCCTGCTACTATTACTTTCTGACCAAGATGGAGTAATGAAATTATTTTTTTCAGTAGTTCGTTGTCTCATTGTGGGCACTTATGGATCTAAAGCATGGGGTTTCTTGGGTTTTTTTGTACCCAGTCAGTGTTCTTACATTTCTATTCCTTGACTGAGTTAAAAGACTTAAGGTGGATCTGAATCTTCTTTTATTCTCTATATGTGGCACATTTAGCCATGAATTAGATAACCAACCTCCTCATTAAAGATACTGAATCAAGTAATTGGAAGACTGTACCTTTTAACATGTCTGATAGGAACATTGAGTTTCTAGTGGATATTTGAACTTTTTGGAGGTTAAAATTGTATGCCTGTTGTTGATTTGGTCATTTTATCAGTGAATTGTAACAATGATTCTGACACGTAACTTGTTGCTTAGCTTCTGTTTCTTACATTGTATGTTTGTTTATATATATATTACTGTTAAGTGAAAAGGATTAGTAAGTGGAGTTTTCTGAGTTAATTTAAATTTGTAATCATTTAGCCAGTGGTTAATCATAGAATTGGATTTTTCCGAGTTGATTAGATGAGGGATTTACAGGTTTAATATGTTACGTATGTGCTTCTGTGGTGACATTTGAAGAAGGTAAGCTACTTTTTGTTTCTTCTGGGAAGAGTTCTGTTCTTGAAAACGTTGAAAACTTGCAGAAGTCTTCTCTATTGGGGTGAAGATTTTTGGGGTGGTGTGGAAGATAGGCAGGAGGATGAGATGTACACTGTACATACATACCACTAGAAAATAAATTTTTATGGTTTCTCTTTCTTCCTTCAACTTAAACAGATGGCTTTTAGAAGACCTGTGATAGAGAGTAACAGAGGCAAAGGCCTTTCAATAATGGATTATTAGAGCTTGATAATTGGTTGTGTAGTATTTCATTTCTCTCAAAGATAGCAAGGCGTTTTGACTTCTCCATTTGTGTTGGCAACTGTACCTCTCTGCTCCGTTTTGTACCATAAGTACCATATCATAGCTTAGCAGGAGTGGCTTTGCTTTGTGCTGATTTCTCATTCTAAGGCAACTTTTGAAGCCCTTTGTGATATATGCTGCATGGTGCAATGCCAGTTTTAATTAAGTCTGGACCCACCTAAGAATCCTTTGCACTTTTTATGGAGCACATTTTAACTTCAATGGGATCGTTAAAGCCAGAGGAGGCCACAGTAGAAGGCCTAGACCAACATTCTTAGAATGACTGCAGATCATTATGGAACCCCAAAATATGTTTTCAGTCACTGAAATTTATTGGGGCTTTGGGAATATCAATTTTTTGAGAGGTTCATCTGAAGGAGGGAGTAATAGATGCCATTGTAGTTCAGATAGAGGATGAAGGGGCAGAGGAGGTGTTTGCTCAGTGCCTACTGTGTCAGGCACTGTTGTAAACATCTATATATCTCCATAGAAGCAGACCATGATGAGAGTGGTGTTTGCTCTGTTTTGCAGATTAGTATTTGGGCTTAAAGAGTTCACCTCTTTGTTCTAAATTCAAACTTTGACTGTAACCTACATTGCTGCTAACTATTTTGGTATTGTAGCATTTTAGATTTGCAGTAGATGCTGTGAATCTGGTCTCTCATCTTGCTGATGAGGAAACTGAGGCAGAGTGATTAACTGCAGGTGACGTCTTAGTTAGGTAGTTCATCTTAGAACTAGGCCAGGAATGCAGCCATCACTCAGTCTGCTGCACAGCCTGCAGTTGGAGTGTTTAAGTGCCTACTGTTTGAACCAACATGAAAAGTTCAAGGCTTGGCTCTTTTAGTTCCATCTGTTTGTGAAGGTTTTCCCAAATTCTCCAGCTCTCCAGGACAGTTATACATACTGTGTTGTAGCATAGTTTTGACACTTATTATCTTATTATTATTATCTTACTATTGTTATTCTCTTATCTCTGTAGCTTTGAATTTATTTTTAATGATTTCGTATCTATATACAATCATGTTTTCATTAGCTTTTGCTAATTTTTATTTACCGTGTACTCCCCATTTGGATGATTTTGAAGTTTTTGTCTTATACTTTTGTATGTCAAAATATTTTTTTATTTCAACATATGGTGAGAAATAGTATGAGACCAATACATACATACATACATATATATACATATATATATATATATATATGTATATATATATATGTATATAGAAGCAAAAACTTCGCAAGCCATTGTTTACTCTAGTAGGAGATGTACTGTGATCTCTTCTATTTTACTGAAAAAGAAAATGATGGTTGTGATCCACTAAATAGACCTCGCTGTCTGCTAATGGATGCTACAGTTTGAAAATCACATTCTACAACTACTAGTCCAGGGTTAGGGAGAAAGTATTCGGGTGCTTTCTGAATTTCACATATCCTGAGGCCTACTGCTTTCATACTATTTTTAGGATGCCTCAAAACTTATGGCATGGATGTGATTTGTCATAGTTTTTTTGCCTTTGATACAGTTTCAGAGCACACAGTGTTTTCTAGAACAGGTACGAGGGTTAAGCCCTCTCTTTGCTTCTTCACATTTTTGTCATTTAAGAGAAACAAACTTGTTTCTCACATCATCTTTTATGCTTTGGATTCATCTTTTTACTGCTCACCTTCACTTCTTGGTTGTGTTTACACCTCATGTTTTCCCATCAGCCGCTTCCTGTGCCTCCAGAACTTTCTTAGTTTACCAAGTTCACTTGCTTTCCTCACCTCCAAGAAGCCTTCCTGGGCATGATTTGGCAGTTCTCCTTGGTGTACTGACATTATCTGACTCTTTTCAGTATTAAACTTGGAATGATAAATGCTGAATTCTAAAATATGATTTGAAAAATAAACTGGGGAAAATGTATTGGATTTATTGTATTAAACAAAGGAAAGTTGTGTGGGAACTAATAGTTTGCCATAACGTCTACTAATGCATAACTATCTACTATTTTATGCTAAATAGGATGTATACTGTTTTCTAGATAGTAGAGATTCATCCTTTTATGTTTTTATAATTTTTTATTTCTTGCTAAAGTGTATTAAGTTGTCTACTTTCTTAAACAGTGTATGCTGAACATAAGTAACTTTATAAAATGACATGTCTTCACAGATACTGTTTTTTTTGTTACAAAAACCATGTTCCAGCTTTAGATGTGGATGTTGTGGGTTAGGCGATTTCTAAATTAAGGAAAAAAGGTAATTCCAAAATAAGTTAATTATTCTTAAACATTCCTGGTTATCAGTTTACTTTTGTGTAATGTATATCTTTCTTATAATGGCAGAATGAAGAATAGTCAGTTGTATGTTTTCCATGGTTGACTATGTAAAAATTATTTAATTGGATGGCAGCCGTCTCCCAGATTATTTTTTTTCCTGTTTGCAGATGGTATCTTTGGTTTGCCAGCAACATTTAATATATTGTTACCTTTATATTGCCAAAATAATAGACCAAAGGTGTCTTTGCAATTTCAATTTATTATTCTTTCACTTGGATGGTGTTTTCTTGGTCCTCATCTTTTCAGAAATTTATGCTAAGTATGTTTAAAAGGTACTTGCTTCCATGGCCTGTACGTTCTTAGTGCTGAATGACTATTTCTGAGGCTGAGATACTATATCCTAACTTTTATTCAGGACTTTAACAGTTGACTTTTAATGGACTATCCAATATTTTATATTTAATGTGATTGGAAGACCCGACAGATTCACGTGTTGCTAGAACTGTGAGGATGTAAGGTACTATAGACATAGAGGTTTTACGTCTGAAAAAGCCAAGGTCCCGAGGGAGGAACATTTTATCTCAGGTGGTTCAATACTTAGTGGCATGGTCAGGACCAGGCTCAAGTCTAGCTAGAGCTTTGCTGGCTCAGCACTGCTTTTAGTACACCATGGTCTCTCTGCAGTGGTTCCATAATAGATCCATTCGCCCAAGAAATCTTTTCTGTAAAACATTTCCTATTTTTAATGAAACTTGAGTTTCAGTTAGTAACATTATGTTGACAGGAATATTGACTAAAAAATACTACTCAACATTAACTTTCTTTAATTTTTAAGCATAAGCACAGAGTTTTTACTTTATTGAACTTTTACATTTAGATGTTTTATTTGGTTCTTTTTTAAAAAACTGCTTAGACTTTAGAATCTTTTCTTTGTTCTTGTAATCAAGCCATTGTTATTTCTTGGCTTAAACATTTTTTTTATATCTTGTGTCTGTTAGTTCTGATATTTAATATCTTCATGAATGTCTGATTCTGCTGTTTGTATTTCTGCTGGCTCTTATTCATGGTGCTTTATATTCTTGTGTGTTTTTGTAACTTTTGACCATGAACTCATTGCTCTTGGAATTTTATTTGTAGGAATTCCTTGTGGGAGGATCGAATTTGTTTTCTTTTAGAGTGAATTTGTAGTTCTGCCATTTGTAGGGTGGAAGAAGGCACTGTCAATTTAAGATCTCTTTGAATTAAGTTCTCTGCTTGAAATTTTCTTTAAGTCCACATAGCTTGTACACATTTGGGTAGCTTGTGCACATAGCTTTGTACAAACATCTTTCCTGTTATAAATTTTTGGAAGATATTTATTTACACAAACATACACACACACACACAGGTCAGGCAAATTTCCTTGATGTTTCCTGTGGTATAGGATTATTAGTTTTTTATTTAGCATATTCATTATTACAAATCATACTTTATGCCCCTTATCCAGTCTCCCCTCCCTCCTCCCCAATAACCATAGATTTGTTCTCTCATCTGATAGGTAATTGTTCCTCTGTTGATTCGTTGCCTAGATGATCTGTCCAGTAGTGAGAGAGGTGTGTGCAGGTCCCTCACTGTTATCATAGAGCAGATGCTTCTGTTACTCTGGAGTGTGCTTTGTGGAGAGATGTCCTCTTCTCCTTTTTTTGGTCTCTGCTGTTGACTCTCCTTGTGTCAGTGCAGTTGAGTGTCTGATGTGCCATCTGCACAGTGGCTGTGACTACTGCTATGGCCACTAGCCACTTTTGCAGCATCTGTGGCTATGGTGGGCTACCCACGTGGAAATGGTGGTTTTGGTGTGCTCTTTACGTGGTTATGGGCAGGTTTGGCTTTCCCCGGCTCCTGCCTCAGGACCCTGGGGTTGGGAGAGGGGGCAGCAGCAGCGTGCCTGGTTGCAGGTGGGTTTCCAGGATTATTTCTTGTTCTCTCTTACACTGAAGATAGAGCCCACTGGGGATCCCAGCTGCATGCTGGATTTCCAGTTGGGCTCCCTATCTTGCATGAGCCCTAAGATTTAGCACCTGTTTCCTGCATTCCATTCTATTCAGCTATTAGGAGAGAATCTAAAGGGTCACTAGGATTGGAAAATACCCTCAGTGTGAATGAAATCTGTCTTGCATGTTTGCTTGTCTCTTGTGGTTCCTCCATCACTTTGTTTTTTGGTTTCTGCAGATTCCTTATTTTCTCACCAGCGTGGGTTTCGTTCTGGGGTTTTTTTTTGTGGGGTTTTTTTTTTTTTTTGTAATTTTAAATTTTATCCACTTTTTGCTTGTTTTCATTGGAAGGGTTATGAATATCTAATTGCTTCTTCATGATGAATTCTATAGTAATAGGTACTAAGTCCAAAATAATCTTTTGCCTAAGTTACAGAAATGGGGAGCAGTCAGAAAAAAATGTCTTCTTCCATCTGTGTGTGCCGTGCACTCAGACAAAACAAATGGATTCTGATACCTGTGAAAGCTCCAGAACAGAAATTCTTACCTTGGCATGCCGCCATTCCTTCCCTTTATCCCAGTAAAGCATCACAGACTTCATAAGCCATTGTTAGTGTTGGTAGGATCCTGTTTCTCAAGTGTGGGGATGGAGCTATTACTATAGAATATTTACTTGTTCTAGCTTCAATTTAAATCTTGGGGTGCTTGATTGGCCACTATTTGACATAATAGAATTTGTTAACCTTCAACAAAATCCTCAAGGAATGTCTTAAAGATACTAAAAATTGGGCAGCAAAGTTTTGATTTGGCAGTGGTTTTTACCAGTTATGTAATGTTAGTGTTGAAAACACTTCAGAAACTGAATTGCCTGGTATAATCTTTTGCCTTTGTAGTTAGCATTAGGCTGGAGATAGGAGTGTGCTCTGATATTTCTGCAGAGGATGTTTTTTTTTTTTTTTTCCTTTTTGTCTCTTTTTTACTGACTGGTAACGGGATCGCAACCCTCGGTGTCGCGCCCGTACCGGGGACCGGCAACGGGATCGCAACCCTCGGTGTCGCGCCCGTACCGGGGACCGGCAACGGGATCGCAACCCTCGGTGTCGCGCCCGTACCGGGGACCGGCAACGGGATCGCAACCCTCGGTGTCGCGCCCGTACCGGGGACCGGCAACGGGATCGCAACCCTCGGTGTCGCGCCCGTACCGGGGACCGGCAACGGGATCGCAACCCTCGGTGTCGCGCCCGTACCGGGGACCGGCAACGGGATCGCAACCCTCGGTGTCGCGCCCGTACCGGGGACCGGCAACGGGATCGCAACCCTCGGTGTTGCACCTGCACCGTGCTCAGCCAGTGAGCGGGAACCGGTCTCCACATGGGATCCGAACCCTCGGCGGGAGCGCCACCGCGCTCCCAAGCGGCGCACTCTCCAGTGCGCCACCGGGCCGGCCCTGCAGAGGAAGTTTTGAATCCATGCAGTAGGAGTGCTCCTCCTGCGTTTGCAGCATCTGTTGTACAGTATCATCCCACAGTGAGGTGTAGTTTACTGTGCTACATCTTACTTTAGAACTATAATAAAGAATTCTACTCTTTCTTTGTACTTTGCATTTAGGTCTGCTACCCTCACTCCATCCATAACCATAATTCCTCAAGCTGTTGAATTGTGTGGCTTGGCATATATTGGTCGGCTTGGATTCTGGAGTTTTGTGTTAATATACTAATGTCTTCAAAAGCATAGATAAAAGAAATGTTGACTTAGAAGAGACTTAGAAATTACCCAACCTTTTAATTTCCTGAATAGTTTTAGCTGTGAAAATCTTAATTCTTGTAAAGGCTTGCTTGGAAACCCAACAGATAAACTTGGAACTGGGGGGTTTTGAAAATCACTGAGGATTCTGACCCCTTCATTTTGTGAATGAACATTTTTTAATCCAGAAAAGTTAAGTGACAGTGATTTATAGCTCCTTCCACTCTTATCACTCTGGTTTACTCTTCCCAGATCTTCTAATCAGATTACGGTTTTGATTTGTTGCTAGGCTTTTGGGGGGAGTACAGTGATGGTACCTCTGGGGGCTGCTTGTGGAAGTGACTCTTGCCTGCCAAACTGAGAGGAACTATTTTTTTGTATTATAGCAATCTTTTTTTATCCCCTTCTGATTTTTGTTTTTTTCCTCCTGTCATTTCTTAGCTTTTCTTTGGAGCAGATCAGATTTATTACCATGACTGGCTAATGAGCATAGATTATTTTCTTTGTGATTGAAGGAAAGGAGAAAAGAGCATCAACATTTATGGGACACCTGCTTATGTGCCAGGCACTGTCAGCGCCTTAAAGAAGTTAAAACTTGTTTAATTTATAGTCACGCTGTAAAGCAACTGCTGGCATTTTCCTTTCACAGTTAGGAAACTGAGGCACAGAAAGGCTACTACTTGACCCAGAGTGGAAACTACTGTGCAGGCAAAGGGATGAGGGAAGGGCTTTCTAAGCAGGCGTGAAATTACAAGTAGGACCTCTGGGGTGTGTTTCTGTGATTGGTCTAACCCTGGAAAGAGAATGTTCACATGTTATTCTGTTCTTAGTTTATCTGAAGGGCCAGAAATACTTTCCTAAGATGTGTATGCAGGTATTTTATTGTTCTAGATGGATAGATGTATGAGGAAGTATTTTGTATGATAGCAACTTTTCTTCTATTTTTGTGGGGCAGGGAGTTATACTTATTTACAGCAGGTGGCACAAATCTGGGCTTATTGATTATTTTCAATGTACATGAGGAAATTTTGTGACAAGGTACTAGAGCTGGCAGAGGTGGGGGTAGGACTTGCAACGTTCCCACCAGTTTTGTTCAGTGGATTTTGGAATTGCAGTAATAATTGAATTTGATGTTGTTATAAAATGTTAATTGATGTCCAAATTTAGAAATGAATTGTATCTATTAATTAGTGATTATATCAAGATTTTCTATGAAGCCTAAACATAATTCCTAAATTAAAAAAGTAAAGACAGTATAATGTATATAGAAGTGCTGGTTGGCTGAAGGATGTTATAAGAAATGTCTTGTTTTGGGCCGACCCCGTGGCTCACTCGGGAGAGTGCGGCGCTGGGAGTTCTGCGGCGCTCCCGCCGCGGGTTCGGATCCTATATAGGGATGGCCGGTGTGCTCACTGGCTGAGCATGGTCACAAAAAAAGGACCCCCCCAAAAAAAGAAAAAGAAATGTCTTGTTTTGGTGGAACTTGACCATCACCTCTCCTATTTTTAATGGTTACTCATTTTCTGTCGTGATCCATCAGGAAGTTGAGGATGCAGTGTCTAACAAAGGTTCTGGGCTTCCTAGGCATAGGAATTGAGCACAGTAAGGCAGCAGTAGGTGTGGGATTCTGAGCACTGATGTGCTGTTAACCACATGTCTAGTGTAGTTGAGGAGGTATATTGTGTGTGTTGTCTTCTATGTGACTCTGCCAAGTGATATTTCGGTATTTTTCTTAAGTAATATTTTATCAGTTATATTTATCTGGTAGTATGTTTTCTTGGAAATTTTCAGAGTGAACATATCCAGAGTTATCACACTATCAGAATTGCTTCTCTTTCCCTTTGTAAGTACATTTCAGAGTCTCTCTTGTTGTGTCTGGGTACGTGTGGTCACCCATACTACTACTCAGGGCCGCAGCTCCTCCTCCTCCCTTTTACTTGTTTTTCAGGGACCTCACATGCACCGAATTGAGTGATCATGTTCCTGAGACCATGACACACTATGATTGTGCAAGGCCCTTCTTTTGCTACATTTCGTTTTATTTTTCCCTTTTTCCATGTCCCCAGTCCCCTTCCAGCACCTGCTTCAAGTATAGTTAATGTGCATCCTTCTGGTCCACTGTCTATGTACTATTTTTTATGGTGGTTAATATAATTTTTCTTTTTTTAATTTAACATGTTTTTGAGATTTATCCATGTTTCTTTATGCAAGTCTATTTCGTTAACTGCTGTGTCGTGTGCTGTCACATTTTACATATCCATTCCCCCAATGGTGGACCATCTAGGCTGCTGTCCGCTCTGCAGTCATTGATGATACTGCAGTAAACGTTTTTGCTATCTTCAGTTCTGTGTGAGAATTTCTCAGGCGTATTCTTCAAAATTGCTAGGCCACTCAATATGTGCATATTTGCTTTCATAAAATTTCAGCTCTCAGAGATGACTATCACATTTCACTCCTGTTAGAGTACACGATATAGCAGGAGCTTTCATTCATTACTGGGAATAAAGGAACACCTTATGAAAGTGTGTAAGTCCTTCATTCAGGCTTTGGTTTTATGAGAAAGTTCCTGTAAACTAATTATTAGTCTTCTTATTAAAAACCTTTACTCTTCTATATCATCCTTCATTTTCTTTCTGTAATGTTAGATAATGATAGGGAGCATAAATAGTTTTTAAAGGATGTCTCCATAACATCTGTATAATTGTGGCAACTTTATGGAAATACTGTAAGTACTAAGATTTTTGTTTTTCATTTTAAGGGCGCCAATGCTTCGGCATTAGAGAAAGAGATTGGTCCAGAGCAGTTTCCAGTCAACGAGCACTATTTTGGATTAGTTAATGTAAGTATCCATTGATACTTAGCTTTCAGAATTATGTTTAGAAGCAGTTTGAAAAAACATGAATGCATTTCATAATTTATTAAAGAAAAACTGTATCAGTATAATTAAATGCCAAGAGTCTTGATTTGTAATTTCGAAATAATCTTTAATGGAAAGGGAAATAAAGTTGCCTGAAGTCTCAAGTAAGAATCTTAGATATAGAACAGTTTCTATCTTACCAGTCTGATTTTTCCTATTTTGTGTGTCAAAAATTTCTCTTAACCAAAATTTCATATAGTGTAGATCAAGTGATATCTTGATTCTTAGAGAATTATTTTTCTAAATATAAGTGGTACAAATGTACAAGTGTAGATATAGCTGTGCAAATGCCTCCACCTGCCTATAGGGTATTTGGCAGTTTACTTCTGGTATTGCACCAGTACTACAGATAAAAAAGTACAAAATACAGGAAATAATCCTTGTGGAGGTCACTCTAGTAATTATAGATTATTAACATTTTGGGAGAGCTTTAGAAGTTTTAACTCTGAATGTTATCTGCTCTGAATCATCAGCCAATACTACAAACCTGTGTTACAATAATTATTGTGGTAGTTTGTTTTATACTGTTAGGTGGATTTATGATAGGGGGTTTACGAGGGTACTTCAAAAAGTTCATAGAAAATTTTGTATTATATTTTAATTGTATTTTTCCATAAACTTTTTGAAGTACACTCACGTGTATTGATGATGAAGCAGGTAACACAGTAAGTTATATTGAACAAATTGGTGTGTCACCGAATACTAGCATGTAATTATGATGCATGAGATGGATATGTTGTGGACTTAGAGGAAAGCAGTTGGATTGTGTTTGCCCTTGTTCTGGGAATCGTCTCTGTGTATGCATTGTGCTTATAACAGGACCAGCAGTACTCTGCCCCTCCCCAGAACAGGCTACTCATTACTCTTCTAGCTATTGTTTTTGGAACTTACATTCGAAATAAATACTGCCATTTACTAATCTATCGACTTCCTATTATGGTAGACAAGAAATTTAGTTCTACCTCCATCCCTAACTTCACTTCTCCCATTCTCCCAATATGCTTATTACATCACGGTCTTTAGTTTAATCACTGTTCAGTGTTTTTGTTGTTATGACTATTTTAAATATTATTCCCAGGTGAATCTAGTTATACTGTGACTGTCTTTTCTTTCCTTTTATATAACTTTGTTTGCCTGGAATTAATCACCGCTTTATTTTCCCACATCTTTAATTTTCGTTTATTCTTCCCTAAGTCTTTCACAGAACTAAAAAAACAAAAGACTTTCTTACCCTTAGTTTCCACTCGGTCCTCCCCGTCGGGTGAACTCTCTTTCCCCTTTGCCCTCCCTCTGGAGCCCCTGTCAGGTTCTTTTGGTCTGGTCTGCGCCTTTGCCCAGGTGGTCTTTTTCCTACCACTCTGACATTCTCTGCACTTCTCCCCTCTTTTTCTAGATCCCCTGTCTTGTTTTTTGTTTGTTTTTTTCCCCTTACTTTGTGGAACACGTTCTATAGTAGCTTCTTTAGGAGGTAGGCATGGGAGATATACTTTGACACATTGTGTATTTTAAAATCCTTTGGTTATTGTTGTAGCCAGAGATGGATCCTAGATTAAATTACCTTCCTGCAGAATTTTTAAGGCATTGTTCTGTTGCCTCCTGGCTTCTGTTGTCACTGTTGAAAATTCTGATGCCCATCTGATTCTTGATCTCTAATTTCTTTTTTTGTTTTAAAATTTCTGGAGACCTTTAGCATTTTCTCTACCCATATTGTTTTGAAATTTCACAATGGTGTCTTAGTCTCCCTTTCCTGTTATTGCGTTGGGTATTTATGGAGCCATTCAGACTGAAGACTCATTTTCCTCAGATCTAGAGCATTTCTGATGCTAATTTTTAGGATAATTTTCTCCCTATCATTGTCTTTTTTGATATACTATTGGTTGCACATAAAAACACTTAAGACTAGGGCCGGCCCGGTGGCGCACTGGATAAGTGCGCCGCTTGGGAAGCGCGGCGGCACTCCCGCCCGAGGGTTCGGATCCCACATACAGACCGGTTCCCGCTCACTGGCTGAGCGAGGCGTGGGGGCAACACCGAGGGTTGCGATCCCGTTGCCGGTCCCCGGTCCGGTACAGGGGCAACACTGAGGGTTGTGATCCGTTGCCGGACACGGAAAAAGACAAAAGACAAAAAAAAAAAAAAAAAAAAAAAAAAAAAAAAAAAAAAAA
>NW_007730603.1:161910-182513 GCF_000696425.1 Galeopterus variegatus
GGCCCCGGGCCGGGAAAGGGGGAAAACTGGGGGTTGGGGTCCCTTGGCGGGACCGGGAAAAAAAAAAAAAAAAAAAAAAAAAAAAAAAAAAAAAAAACACTAAAGACTAATTTCTCTAATTTTCTTATTTTTTCCCCATTTTGTCACCTGCCTTTTTATTCTGCATTTTAGACTGTTACTTTGATTTTTTTGGTTGTTTTTCAGCTGTTTGTACTTTTATTTCATAGAAAGGTACTTTTATTTTTTAATCTTTTATGGAGGCAATATCTTCTCTTATTTTTCTCAGGATATTATTTATAATTTTTTTGTTGTTGAGGTTTTCTTGTGGTTACTGGATTTTTCCTAAGACCTCTGAGTTAATTTTTTCCTGTGTTAAACTCTCTTGCTGGAAGCCTTCCTCAAATTTCATTCATATATAAAACTGATATTCTAAAAAATGGATTGAAGTTTTTGTGGAGCTTGTCTACTTTGGGTTTTTTCTAGAGTGACTTCCTGGCAAACAGACTTAAAAAAAAAAAAAGTCTCTAGCCCCTCCTCCCCCCTTTCCCATTTCAGTAACTAGAGGCCATTTTTATGGGACTATTTTTTTTCTGCTGGGAGGGTTCCTCCAGTCACACGTAAGAATGGCTTAATTCAGGGTTTTATTCAATCCTGTGCTGCTGTCCTCCATGGTTCCCAAGGGTCCTCAAATGCAGTTTCTCCTGCTTAGCTTCTGTGGAGACTAAGCCTGCAGTCGCCCTTTACAGGATTGGAAGAGAGCCTAAGTGCTTGGGTATCTAAATGGTCCTTTTAGACTTACAACCAGACTTGTGTTTTTAGACACTGCTGGTCCTCCTCCCACCCCCCCACCCCTCGCTATTCCTGAGCCTTCAGGAATGAGCCAGCTTTCTTTTCTTTTTTATTTTTTTTCCTTTTTGTCTTTTTTACTGACCGGTAACTGGATCGCAACTCTCGGTGTTGCACCTGTACCGCACTCAGCCAGTGAGCGGGAACCGGTCTCCACATGGGATCTGAACCCTCGGCGGGAGCGCCGCCGCGCTCCCAAGTGGCGTACTCTCCAGTGCGCCACCGGGCCAGCCCTGAGCCAGCTTTCTTCTCACTTCTGTCTTCCTTCCATGCACTTGGGCTTCTACTTTTTCTCCATCTGCCTTCTGTCTTTTATGAGTTTGCTGACATCTCTAGTCTGCAGTTTTCTTCTTTATCACACTCTCTGCCCTTCTGAGTTTTTACCTAATCTATTCCTTTAATGTCATTTTACTAGGGTTGCACGGGGAGTAGAGTTAAATGAATATATTTAATTCCCTTGTTAAACAGGAAGTCTGGCCTCTGCTTCTAACATCCAAAATGTTCATGCTCATAAGCAGTTGTCTAGTGATCAAAAGCCTCATTTCTGGGATGGTAAAACCCCAGTTTCTTCAATCTTGTTACCATTTTCTTCTGACTAACATGCTTATTAAGGTTCAGATTCCAAAGCTAGTATGTGTCTTGAATGGTTGTTCCTATTGATAGTGTTCCAGAAGAACGCATATCCTGTAATACAGCAGTATTTTGTGTGTTGAATGCAGTTTACCTTTAACCTTCTCCTGTATAAAATAAGTATTTCAACTTTTCCATCTAAATTCTTCTTTGCAGGTAGCCTGAGAACAAGTAAAATAACATCCTAAGTAAAAATGAACTGAGTTCTAAAGCTCTATAATACTTTTTCTGCTGCTATGTTCTTAATTTAATATGGTATCAGTATCACTGACAGTAATACTAATGTCAGTTGTGTAAAAAAAAGGGGGTTTCTAAGAAGGCATGAGTCTTTACTCCCCGTGGATCTGTCTAAATCAGAAGATTGTATTTATGCTTCTCCATGAAGCCAAGTGACAATAAAATCAAGAGAAGCAGGAGGGAATAAAGTTAGTAAGGGAAAGCTTTGCCTTTATCTCCTGGCGAGATTCATGCGATGAGTAGAAATATAGTTTCTTGTCTCTTTGCCTCATTATGAAACAAAAATTGAGATCTCTAAGGGGGCCAAGGGCACCAGCTATTAAAAATTGATGAACACCTTGAATTATACTCACAGAAAAATTGGTGGTCAGAGTAGCTGTAGCAGAACTGGTAGTGTGATTAACTTCTTCTGGGATTTATACTTCAGGCTGCTTTGCAGCTGTTGTCCTGTGCCTTTAACCTTATTTTCTATAAGTGTTATTTTTCATGTCCTAAATTATTACCACTCTTCTGTTTCTCTCTTGTTCCCCTCCCTCTTCTTTATTTGTAGAATTGTCACACTACTTATTCACAGATGTCCCTTAGAAATCAAGGTTGGACCTTTTTGTGGGGGATGGTGGCTTAGTTAATTCAGAGGTCAACAGTTTGTTTTTCTTCCTGTCCCTATACCTGTCTGCCACGTGTTGTGAACAGTACTGGAGTGTAGCTTCTTTAAGGAACTTTGTGGTTAGTCTTTTCTAACAGTTGGATTTTGTTAAAATGAGGTACATGTATACATGTATGCTTTCTGTTTATCAGTCTGCTATTAGCTAAGTGTGCATTTCCAGGTTTATTTTAATTACTTTTTACAAAGTATATACTGAAAGAGATCCTCTTAGATGTACCTGATTGGATCCCTTTTTTCTACCAGACAGTGGTAGGATCACTCAAAAACACTTGCCTTTGGGAAATAATATGTGTATTTAGGCAGTTTTTTTTCTTAATGGAGAGAAGAAAAATAACCACAATTTAATTAAACTTGCAGTAAATTAAACAGTATGGTTACTCTCAGCATTGTTAATAACAACCTATTTTCTGTTATTTTTATCTTGGAAGAATATTTTCACAAATAATAGTTCGTATGGCAGCTTACTTTTAATAATATCTATCATAAATAGAGTAGAGGATTTCTTATTGGTTTATCTCCTATAGATACATTAATATTCCTGATAGTATTATAAATCAGAGAAAAGAAATACTTAATGTGGCTTAGGGACCTTTGGATACCCAAAGCCTTTGGAAGCTTTCTTTTCCTGTAAAATATCCCACTTATGTGTCAGCTATTTACATAGTCAGCTAAATTATTTGAAAACAAATTGGTTTAATCTGAAAATCAGATTACCTTTTTCCTTTAATCTTGTAGCTGGTTAGTACTTATTTTAGTAGTGTGGAAAATAGAGAGTGATTTAAACTAGTGGTATCTCTTTCCTACTATTTTTTAAATAGTCTTCTTTCATTGTATTATTGTATAGTTCTTTATTAATTTTAAATACAAGTAGGCCCTAACACGCAAGTAGATTGGGCTTTCAATGAATTCATTTGTGAGGCTACTATAGAATGTGCTTTTTTCCCAGAATCTTGATTATGAAATTATAGTTGCGTTCCTAGCCCATCTTATCAAAGGCTAATATTTAACTTGAATTGCTAGTAGTCATTATTTAGAGCAGGGTCTATTATGGAGGACAGTGATAAATAAAAATGAAATTTTCTATTTGTGGATTATGAAGTTGATTAGACAGTTGTCTCTTTTGCACTGATTTCATTCTCATCCAGTTTCTCTCCACTGATGGCCATGGCTTACTTGAGGTTTATGTTGTTGGAGATCCCAGAGAATGTTCATGTCAAGCCTGGCTAGAGCTCTGGCCCACATACTCTGGCTAGATTGGATCAAGTCCAAGCCTGTTGCAGGGTCTGTGAAAGGGCTTGTGATTGACATCCTGACAGAATTTGCATAGAAAAGAGAAATCAGTTCCTACAAGGAAGCATGGGACAGGGAAATAAGGGCGTGGGGTGAGGAATGGATGTCATGGCCTAGAGTATGGAAAGACTGATTCTGGGTTAGGTACTCACTGATCTACTCAGCTGGGGTGAGGGTAGTGGGTAGGAGAATGTGCAGATACAGCATTCTAAAACATGGCCACCTAATCGGGAACTGGTTGGTGGAAAGAGGA
The DNA here is from genome assembly GCF_000696425.1 of Galeopterus variegatus. Lineage (NCBI taxonomy): Eukaryota > Metazoa > Chordata > Mammalia > Dermoptera > Cynocephalidae > Galeopterus > Galeopterus variegatus. The sequence goes on from NW_007730603.1 coordinate 165,834, forward strand.
CATTTCCTTAGAGGGGAAAGTTACAGGACAGACAGCATCACCTGAGTCTGGCATAGGGGACAGTGGAAGAACTTGTGCCTCTTCAAAAGTGGTCCCTTTTCAACATTTTAAAAAGGTAATACTTTTGACATAACGGTGGTTAAAACTAGTAGTCTCCATCCAAATGAAGTGTGGGTATGGGAAGAAAATATTAAGATTTCTAATGTTTATTTTTATCTGAAAATGATAGAATAAACTTTACTAATTATTAGCATGGATGTTCTGGCCCCTACTCTGTCCACGTATGGTATGATTGTATGTCACTTTAAGTTCCATGATGCCAAAGGGTTCACAGTGTCACCCTCCCTTACTCATTTCTGCTGTTGCAAATCTGTTAGAATTTAAAAGCAGACTTAAACATTTATATGATCTAATTTCAGTTAACTTAAGGTTGTTTTAAAAGTAACTATGAGGTGATGAAGTGCCAGGAATTTTTGTAAGTGCTTTATGTGGATAATTCGTTTAATTCTTTAAAAAATTCCAAGAGGTAGGGGCTGTTATTAGCCTCATTTGGCAGATGAAGAAACTGTTCAACAGGTGGTTTATAATTTCCCAGGGTCATACAGCAGAATCAGCCTTGAACCTAGACAGTTTGGTTTCTGATCCTGTGTACTTAATTACTATGCTATGCTCTCTCAAGGCAGACATTCACTGAATTTATTCAAAGAAATTTGGTAGATAGGAATGAAAATTCAGTATCATGATTTATAAAGCAAAGGCAGTCAACGAGACTCTTCACTTGTACCTTTAGATACCTTTATGGAGATATCTTTTTCAGTTTTGATAGCTATTAAAACCACATATCCAAATAACTTGAAGTAAACCCAGACTATCAAATCACTGTTTTAAAATCTAAAACCCATGGTTTACAAAAAAGCTTATTACTCAGTCTCATTGCTCTTACTTCAATATTAATTTTTAGTAAAAATAACAAGTTTGTGTAATAAATAAGAAAAATTTAAAATGTACACTTTATCTTACATTTCTTTTATTTTTTAATGTATATAATACATTACATTTTTAAAGAAGTTTTCCCTCCCCATCCCTCCCTCTCTTCCGTCCTTCATTCCTTCCTTTCCCCCCACTTGTGAGAAAGAAAGACCACAATAAAACTTTGCACTTTCAGAAGGCTAGAAGAGACCTTTAGTTGCTAGAGGTGGGGGAGGGGGGTAAGGCGGGGTGTTAGGGAGTAATTGGGTAAGGGACACAAAGATTAATTATGATTTGTAATGATGAACATGTTAGTAGTATTAATTTGATCTTCACATACTGTACACAAATACTGATAGTCAACTTGTACCCCATAAATATGTGTAATCAATTATGTTTCAATTCAAAAAAATTGTAAAAACCACAAAAAAACACAAATACTAGTATCTTCAGATGATTTTATATTGTATAGTTGGTAAAATAATCTTGGTAACATTGTAGATTCTAATGCAGATGTCCGTAACCCCTGGATAGGTTTCATTAGAGTATATCCATAGTTATATTTATGATTACTGATATCATTATCATACACTTCTTTTAGCCTTTCTCTAGGAAGCCTTTAAAGCATCTCTTTTTCTCAAACCAGTGCCTTGGCTCTGACTACAGTGTCAATGTAAGAGGTAATACGTCCTCACTGGGTCTGATATCCCTATCTGGAGAGGGCTTGAGTCTCCAATGTGTCTTCAAAAAGTTGATAACTCCTGTTTTCACATGAGATTCTAATAGTACAGTGTATCTTAGTGGGGCATAGAGGTCTTATTTCTTTAATCTCTCTGAAAGAAAAAGAAACATTCAGACAGGAAATTGAACGTAGCAGGGCTTTTAAGATTTTTCTCCCTGGAATTACTGGCTGTGCCTAGTCTCTGTCTTCCTTCTGAATTTATACTGATTAGATCCTATGTTTACTACGAATTTGACACATGATGATACACCTTGCCTCAAAGATTAAACATCTGCCTCCTTTAAAAAAACTAGAATAGTGAGATAAATAAAATGAAACCCACGAACCCATCAACCTAGCTTAACAGTCACCAGTATTTTGCCAATTTATTCATCCACTTGGCTTCCCCCCCCCGCCCCGCCCCCTTGGAAAAGGACGTCCTTGTCATCATGTTGTTTTGGCTAAATATTTAGTTGTTTAGTTATGCATCTCAAACTGACAGGGACATTTTTAAAAACATGATCATCTCATTATCACACCTAACAAAATTAGTAATAAATTTTTTTTTTTGACCGGTAAGGGGAACGTAACCCCTGGCTTGGTGTCGTCCGCACCACACTCAGCCAGTGAGCACACCGGCCATCCCCATGTAGGATCCGAACCCGCGGCGTTGGCGCTACCAGCACCGCGCTCTCCCTAGTGAGCCACGGGGCTGGCCCCAGTAATAACTTCTTAATATCATCTAGTACTAGTCCATATTCAGATGTTTTCTCTCATCTCAAAGATGACTTTTTATAGTTTGTTTTTTCAGATCAGGATCCAAGTAAACTCCACGCATTACATTTGCAATGTGTTATGTCTTAAGTCCTTCCCAACCTGTTTTCTTTTTCATATCATTAATTTGTGGAGAAATCAGGTCATTTGTCCTAGGAATTATCCCACATTTCAAACTTGGCCTATTCTTTCTTTGTGATATTGTTTAACCTGTTCCTCTATTGCCTGAATATCTTATGAATTGGTTGTTTTGTTTTTTTAAGGCAAGGATGCTTCATAGAATGTGAGGTACATCACAAGACATGACGTGTTCGGCTTTCACTTTCAGTGATGCTGAAATGTGCTGGGGATTTAGATCTGATCTGTCTTGTTCCCTAGTATCCTTTAACATAATGCTTTTGGCATCCATTGATAATTATTGCCTAATCCATTATTGACAATCATCTCTTCTGATTTTATTTGCTGCAATTATTGTATAAACAAGAACTTCCTTCATCAACTATTCAGTACCCCTGAAATATGTCTTATAAGAAGGGCAAGATAAAACTTTGATGCTTTCTTTTTATATGTTAGTTTGCATCCTCTAAACCTCTAATGGTGACAAATGAGGGGTTTTTGTTTTTTTTTTGTCATTTTAAATTGATGGATTTTTATATGTTTTAATCCATTGCAGTAATTTTTATGAACGAAAGTTGACTTTTCTATCTACACAAAAAGGTGTCCAGGGGCTAATCTCGTAGGTTGTGCATTTCTTGTCCCAGACCTTGTATCAGCCATATCTCCAAGGCATCCTAGTTCCTTTTGGTGGGAAAATCTGGGTACAGGGGAAACTCATTGCTGCCATACCTTTTCAGTGGACAAAATTTGAAAACACGCACATGCACATGCAAACATACATGCTGCACATGCACACACACACCCACAACCCCCTACATACACTTTAAGAGTTATACAAAGGCATGGGTTTATACTGATATTTCCAATTTATGTTTACAGGATTTTCACTTTTCTGAATTCTATTACAGTATCTTTTTATCCTTTACATTAAAAAGTTTGGTTCCTAGAGTATTAACATAATTCCTTGCTTGCTTTATCCGATAATGTAGCTATAATAGTTTCAAAATAACACTATTAGTAGGTGTCTTTGTGGTTCTTTTTATTTTTAGACTATTTCTCACTAGGCATGTAAAAAATTCTGTGTTTTAAAAGTCACCTAAAGTTATTCTTTTTTCTATGTAGTTCTACCACCAACTTGATACACATTTAGATTTCATTTATTTCTATTTGTTTTCAGTTTTAACATTTTTTCTCTTTATTTTTTGATTTAATTTTTTAAAAATTAGGGTATAAAATAAACTGTTTATATAGTAATGTACATTCACAGGAGTCTCACTTTCATCCTTTTCTCCACTCTTTTCCCTCTTCCCCTGTAAATAACCATTTTAGTTGACTTTAAATTTATACGATATATTTTCCTCAGTTTAAACCTGAAACTGATGCCTAAAGCATCCGTTTAATGTTAAAATGGCTAATTTGCAGAATAATTACTTCTGTACTTTCAGATACATTTTAATTTATGTGGATTATAAATTCCCTATCTTCTCTTTCTGTTCTCTCAACTATACACAGAGAAATTCTTTCTTGTGAAAATGTATTGCCCAAATTTAACAAAAAAAAATTTTTTTCTATTCTAGTTTGGGAATACCTGCTACTGCAATTCAGTTCTTCAAGCACTTTATTTCTGTCGTCCGTTTCGGGAAAAAGTTCTAGCATACAAGAGTCAACCTAGGAAGAAGGAGAACCTTCTTACATGCTTAGCAGATCTCTTCCACAGCATAGCCACCCAGAAGAAAAAGGTTGGAGTGATACCTCCTAAGAAGTTCATAACGAGATTACGAAAAGAAAATGGTAATTCTTCTACTTTCCAGTGCATTGCTTACATAATAGTAAGATCAAACATAGGGTACTGCCATTCAAGCATTTATTGAGCCTCATCTTTATTTCTGATACCCATTGAAAAAACAAAGATGATGTTCTTTTCTTTAAGAGATACTAGTTCAGTTGAGGATATGCTCTCATAGTAATTAATATGAGGTGTGATTAATGTTTGAAGTGTGTTATACAAAGATAAAATTCTATATGCCAGGAAACGAGAAATTGTAATTTCTCTTTTTTGCCTGCTTGGCTTTTCTATCCAGAATAAAGTTTTTTTTCACATGACTGTGCATTTATTATTTTCCTAGTTGTTTCATGTATGTTAACTCATTTGATCCTTGCAATAACCTGAGATAGCATGTTTTTTCTCCCATTTTAGCTATGAATAAAGTAGAAGCTAGAAACTTGCCAGGAATCACACCTCAGGGGAAGAAAAGAGCCAGAGTAAGAATTCAGACCTTCTGCCTTGGGGTAGATAGGTTTTGATCCCTGCTACCCGCCACCCCTTTTCATAATAGTTACTGAGTAAGCCTCACTTCTCTTTTCTCTTTTGAAATAGTTTTCATTTACTTTTCACAACAAGTGTATGTTAGACATTCTTATCTCAGTTTACATGAGATAATTGAGGCTCAGAGAAGTTTACGTAATTTGTCCAGTGTCACAGAGAGTTAGTAACAAGTGGCAGAGATGGTATACAAGCTTACTTCTTCCTGATAGCTAAGCCCAGTGTTCTATTTAATATGGTATGCTGCCTCAAAAATTCAAATGGAATTTAAATAGCATGTAGAATTCTGGGTTTTGTTTGATGCAGGCATTTCTTTTTTTTTTTTTTTTTTCCTTTTTGTCTTTTTTCGTGACCGGCAATGGATCGCAACCCTCAGTGTCGCGCCTGTACCGGACCGGGACCGGCAACGGGATCGCAACCCTCGGTGTTGCTCCCACACCTCGCTCAGCCAGTGAGCAGCCAGTCTGTATGTGGGATCCGAACCCTCTGCGGGAGCGCCGCCGCACTTCCCAAGCGGCGCACTGTAGCAGTGCGCCACCGGGCCGGCCCCAATGCAGGCATTTCAATGATTGTAGAAATAAAGCTGAATGGTATTTGTAGTTTGAATTGTTACCTATCAATAGAAAGATGCCCACAGAAATGTGATTTGAGAAGTTTTTAAGTTTGGTTATTAACTACATTAATGTGTGATCCTGCCCTTAAATTTGTCATTTGACACTGTTCATTATCATGTGAGTTGAGATAAGCCTGGATCAAATCGAGTTCCCTGAAATATAAAAGGACTCTGAAATAGCATGGCATGGCCATAAGCTGTAATTCTCCAATCTGATACACATGTTAAAAGATTTGTTCATTTTCCTCACATACAAATATAGAACAGTTGATTAATTGTTTACAAAAATACATAATTTTTGTTTCCCCTAATGAAAGCTAAGTGTTTATTTACTTTCTTAGATAACAGATCTGTATGTTGTCTTCTGTTTTTAAGAAAGCCCAACACAATCTGTTAGAATATGGATTGAGCGATTAAGTCTTAGTCTTTTTATCTGTACTGGTATGAAACTTTAAAGGTTTTGTCCTAGTAGAAGGTTCATGTACATGCTAATTGAACATGCCATCCTTTCTTGGTGACTTCATTAGTATCTTAGAAATATTCAACATCAGCAGTGTGCAACTCACACAGCGTACATGTTATTCTCCTTTTCATTTAATGGTACATTTTTCTTCACCTTCTTGTTTAACCTATTGCATGTGCTCTTTAAGTGCACAATGATTTTGTTAGTTAGGTTGACACTCATGTTGAACAGAGTTTAAGTTCTTTGTGGTTGTATATGTACGGCTTTACATGTTTGCTTGTCAAAGCAGGGATATTTTTACAGTATTTTTTAATAATTTTTTAATGATTCAATATTTTCTGATTTTTTTTGTATTTAGGCAGAATAATTGTTAACACAGTAACTTCTTAAATACTTATTTGAATGAGTCTGATTCTAGAATGAATAATTATTCCAAACCCATTTTCTTTCATTTTTCTGAACTTCGAAATAATATCTACTAGGAAAGTATTTTTACTATTTATTTAATAGGAAGGCATTTTTATTATTATGTTGCTGGCATTCGTAAATATGTTTTGAAATATATTTTTGGCTTTTTAATTTTTCACTGAGAATTGTGTAGAGAAGAGCATACAAATCAAATAGGATTTAATGCTTTACCTATTGCATATTTTTCCTTCTTAGATTTTTTTGTTTTAAGCCTGGAAAATATGTTACCCATTTCAGTATTTCCCCTAACTAGTTCTGTTGGATGGTTCTTCCTAAAGCAGTGTCCTTCAGCTCCATATTGTTTTAGCCACTGTTGCTTTACACTGCTGATCTTTTTGATATCCCTTGGAAAGACTCAATTTTAATTCCTACTCATTAATTAATTTTTGTTATTAAAATTTTAATCCTGTTACCTAATCATAGCATAACAGAACTGTTTCACAGTACTCCTGCATATAGCATGAATGTTTGAATTGGTTAATAATTATATATTGATTTCCTAGTGTGTGCCAGGCACTTTCTAGGAACTGCAACCATAGAAATAAGCCTCTAGGGATCTAATGATTTAGTGGCGTAGTCAGATGTCAGCAATTATGTAATATGTGTGTCACTGCTATAAAGAGAAAGAAAGCAGGGAAAGGGGACAGAGAATGAGGGAGTTGCTTGTTTAGATATAGGTGGCTGGGGAAGGTCTCTGATAAGGTGACATTAGATCAGAGATTTGAAGTGAGAAGCCATTTGAAGATCTGAGGCAGAAATGTTACAAGTAGAAAGAACAGAAAGTACAGTTGTCCTGAGTGCTTGAAGGATGGCAAGAAAATTAGTGTGGTGAGAATGGAATGAGGTGAAGATAAAGTTAGAGAGAGAGGCAGAGGCCTGCAGCTTAGGTTTTATTTTGAAAGCCATGGGAAGCCATTGAAGGGTTTTGAACAGGTGGATGATATGTTCCGGTTCGCGTTAGGAGAAGATCCCTCTGGCTGCTGGTGGGGTGGGGGTGCAATGGGTGCACCTGGACAGCATAAGCGTAGAGATAGGGAGACCAGCAGGGGGGCTATTGGTAGTACTCTAGGTAAGAAATGAAGTTATCGGTTTAAAATTACTTCCTGTAGGCACCCTATTATTATTTTGGAAGAAATGAACACAGGTTAGTGATCTAATTGTGTTAGCTAGAGTTAACTCTCAACTGGACAATTCAGGATCATTTAAGATGGGCTTGAGGGCCACGTCAATGGACATCGGTAGTAATGCGCTCTGACTGGATCTTAGCAATATTACATAGCTCAAATTGTTGTTTTGGGCCAAATGTACTCTTTTTTATATCATCTTAGCTGTTTCAACCCCTGTTGTCCGTTCATTCATTCATTCATTCATTCATTCATTCATTCATTCATTCAAAAAATGTTAAGTACATCTAATGTGTGACAGATACTGCTGTAGGCAGTGGAGATATGGCAGTAAAAGAGATAGAAAAGGTCCTTGTGCTCAAGGAACCTGCACGCACAACAGTGTTTCAGGTGCTGGGGAGAGATACAAAAACACATGTATGTGCTTATTTAAGAGTGATCTTCTTTGAGTGAGGAAACATTATTTGTTCACAAATAACACCTATTAAATAGATTTGAATAATTTCTCATGTTCATTTCAATTAATTTTTCCCAAGTGTAAAAAGTATTTTGTGTAATGAAAGCTATATGTATTTCTGATTATGAAGAAGACATAACCTGTTTTTAAGCAGTGATTTTGTTTTTATTTTTTTGCATTAATGTTGCAGCTGTGTCAGGACTATAAAGTTAACAATCATACATTTATTTAATAATGAAATTGTCTGTCTCTCCCATTAGACTGTCAGTTCCGTGATGGAGGGAACCCATTTGTTTTTGCTCACCATTGTATTCCCAGCACATAATCCAGTTCCTGGCACATAGTAGGTGCTTACTAAATATTTGTTGAATGAGTGAATGAATGAATGAACTTGTTTAATTTACCGAAGCAAGTTTGAAGTCCACCTTTCCCATTATGTTACTTAGCAGAAAAGAAAGCAAACCATACAAGAACCAGAGTTTAAAAAATCAAATGTAATATATTTCACAGGGTTTTAAAGACCATTTCCGAGGTCATCCCATTGACATTGTTTTGACATTTATGTGATCCTGGTTGATATTTTTAAAACTATAGTGGCTGCTTTATGACACTGCAAGATTCTGGCATGTTCAGTATACTATAGTTATAGAAAATGGACTGTAAATTATTTTAGAAATATTTCAACAAAAGTTTAAAGAATATTTTCTGGTTTACCTTGCATCTCATTTTCAGGGCATTCAAGTCAGTTGAGGTATCTCTGAATGAAGTCACTCTTCTATGTTAAAAAGAACATTCAAAAAAAGATGTAAATTTTTAAAAAACGAAAACTTTTGCATATTTTTGCTTTACAAAAAAGGTAATTATTTTGAAATAATTATATGCATGCATACATGCTAAAGTAAAATTTTTAATGGGGAAAAATTAGACTATTTTAGATTGTGGCATTGAGCCAGCATGTAGCTTACCCAGTGTAGTGAATGAGTCATCTCCAACCTTAACTAGGCCCTCAGTGCTTATAGAACCTTTCTGCTAGTCCTCCTCCATCCTTCTTTTTAAATCCTAATTTATTTCCACTTTTCTTGAGCCCCCTAACCAACTGTAGCATAATTAGTTCTTATCTCAGTAGACCTCCTTGATGTGGGTGGTTCTAGATTTGTGACCTGGGGGTGGGTGAGTGAGTAAAAGATGAGGCCCTTGATTGCTACAGAGTTCAGGTGCACTTAAGGAAGCCGCTTGCATAGGTATCGATGTTCAGTCTTGCACTCCACGGATATATACAATCAATTATGTTTCAATAAAAAAAAAAAAAAAGGGAAGCTTCCTGGACACTAAGTGTCAGAGTTAGAGCAGGAGTCGGCATGGAGAGAAAAACCGTGAGTGATGCCACCAGGGTGAGGGGGAGGTTGTCAGATGGCCTCAGAGGAGTGTCAAGGGTCGTAGTATGGTTAGATCTTATGCACTTTTTTGATTGAGGGTGAGTTTTTATATGCAAGTGAAGGTAATGGTTTATAAGTGGCAGCAGGGAACTAGAAAATGCCAAAGGTTGAAGAGATGGGGAGTTTGTTTAGAACAGAATGTGTTTTGTAGAAGGAGCAGCAGCAGGGGTTGGGAATGAAGAAAATTCCAAGGATGAGGAAGGAAATAAGGCACATACAATAAGTAAATGAGAGTAGCAGAGCATAGAAATTGGGTTGAGGAGTGATTTTCGGGGCTGGAAGATTACTGCATTGAGAGGCAAGTTTAAAGATAATTGGCTTCGGTTATCTCAGCTTTGGTCTAGACCTTTGCAATGGTGGAGCCATCTGAGGGTTCTAAGCATGACTTGGCCTGGCCTTGGACAGGTGGAGTGGACTGCTGAGAGGGTTTGCAGAGTTGCAGGCTGTCTCACAGTGTTGAGAGTAGCTGCGGTGTCTTCTGCTGTGTGAGCAGAGAGTGGAGAATGGTGTTACAGTGCTTTGGCAGTACTAACCCTCATGGGCAAAATCCAGTGGGCACGCAATACAGCAAGTGAAAGATCAATTGGGTGTTAGATTAGGCTAAATGCAGTAACTGTTAGAACTCATGGCTTTCATTGTTCTTAAACATAACATAGGGAGTTTGATAGAGGCTAATAGAATCCCTCAGGCTAAACTTACAGCAGAGAAATGAAGTGTGACTCCAGTTGCATTCTTGATATTATTGTATTTGATTTGAGAACCAAATTTGTGGAGTGGATTTGGATATGTGAAAACAAATAATAAACATGAAAGATTTAATGTGAATTTTACAGTATAATGCAAATGTCAGTAAAAATTCTTATATGGGAAGATTCAGAGTCAGTGAATCAAACTTATATTTGTAGTGTGAAAATGAAGGAAAGGAGACTGTTAGTGGATTGGGTGAGGGGGGGCTTGCACTACACAGGTTCAGCATCCTTGTTTCATTTAATATCTTGGAAATTTTACCATATTAGTTCATATGGAATTACTTCTTTTAAACTGTTGCCCAGTGGTATAACAAAATTATACCATAATTTAAATAAACCGTTCTCCTGCTGATAAACATTTAGGACATTTTCAGACTTTTGCTGTTACATAAATGAACATCCGTATCCACACTTGTTTTACTATATGCACAGGTATGTACTTGGCATTGATATCTAGAAGAACCAGATTGCATTCTTTTAAAGGCATTACCAAGATAGCCCTTTAAAACATGCCATGCCAGTTGAGAATGCCCATTTCTCCACACTCAAGCCAGCACTAGACACTTAAGTCATTTTTTATTTTGCCATTGTGATGGGCAAAAATGACGTTTTGTCATTGTTTTAATTTTATTTCCCAATCACTTGTCATGTAACATTTGAGAATTTGTATTTCTCCTCTGAATTGCCTGTTATTTTCCTCTGCCAGTTTTCTGGTTGGTTTTCCTTTTCTTGTATTGTAAAGGGATTTTTCGAATATTCTGGATATTAAGCCTTTATATACTCTGGATGTTAATATGGAAATATGTCCTCCTAGTTTGTCATTTGTCTTCATTTATGTTGTCTTTGCCATACAGAAGTTTTAAATTTTTATGTAGTTAATCTTTTCCTTTGTGGGTTTTGTATTTTGTTTAGTAACAGCAATGATAATAATAATAGCAAGTGTTCAGGATCTTTGAGCATTTACAGTGTTGTGTTCTGAGCACTTTTAATCTTCATAAAAACCTTGTGAAGTAGGTTCTTTGTAAACCCTGCTTTTCAGATGAGGAATTATGGCACAGGGAGGTTAAGTAAATTGCCTCATTAGAGGTAGAACCATAATACCAATCCAAACAGTTTTAGGAGCACCTCCACCTTAAATTGATACTTTTTAAAGGTCTTTTTGACACAAAGATTAAAGTCATTCTTTATTTTGAATATACCTCCCCAATAAATCTGTTCACTTTTCTCATTTTATGTTTATAGTAACTTTGCAGAGGAACATGGTATCCCATTTCATAGATGGGATAATAAAGACCTTTTTTTTATTACCATAGGGATGAACATTTTCTCATGTTTCTTAGCCTTTTGAATTTTTTTTTCCTACAAATTGTTTATTTCAAGTTCTTTGCCCACTTTGGTTTTCTTTTTGTATGAGATCTTTATATGATGAAAATGTTAATAATTTTCACTGTTGTTGTTTTTTTAAACTTTTTAAATGGTTTCTAATTCATAGAACTTAATTTTATGCAGTCATATCTGTAGCTCTTCTGAAATGTAATATTAATTCCTTTTGTCTTAGAAAGGCTGTCCCTAAATTTTCTTCTAAATTTGTTTGCATTCATTTTTTAAATGTAAACTGGAATTTTTCTGGAATTTATTAAATGTTCATTGAAGATCTAAAAATAAATTTCCTAAACAGGTAACTTTTATCAGTGCATTTTCTTGAATAATTCGTATGTGTTCTTGTTAGGAGGCTCATACTGGGCGTTACTTTGTACGTAGCATGGTGGAGTCAGACTGCCTGGTTTGCAGTGTGGCTCTGCTATTTCCTGGTAGTGTGACTTTACCCTCTGGTTCCATTTCCTCATTTTAAAATAAGGGTAATGGCAGTAACCCACAGTTGTGAGAGATACTGCCTCTAAAGTCCCTATCATTCTATCGTAGGGTTCTGTAATGCCAAGGCACTGGGTAAAGCACTTGATGTTAGCACCTCCAGTATTTCCATTATATTTACTCATTTGTATAATAACTACAGGGAACATCTTATTGAGTTATAAAAATTTCACATTTGGAAGGGATTTTAGAGATTATCTGAATTAAATAGATAATTCCTGATAACCACATCAGAACTTGACTGCATGTCAGAATCCCTTGGAGGGGTCTTGAAAAGCCCCAGGTTCCAGGCCCTCACCCCTCACCTGCCAGATCAGAATCTCTCAGATGTATGGCACAGTAATTTATTTTTAATGAACTTTGTAGTTCTTAAGCAGTTGGCTTGACGTCAGCAAGTGGTTGTCCAGCTTCTGCTTTAAACCTTGCCAGGTTGTAATATTTGTGAATAATAGATTAGATGAGCTAATAAAAAGCAGTTGCTTCTTATCTTCAAGTACCTGTTATGTAAATGGGTAAATTTTTCTCTTTTCTCATGGATCAATTAGCATTGTTATTTATTTAGTTAGTTATTTAGTTACTTATTTCTGGCGGCTGGCTGGCACAGGGATTGAACCCTGGACCTTTGTGTTATCAGCATCATGCTCTAACCAACTGAGCTAACCAGCCAGCCTGGTTTTTTTTTTTGTTTGCTTTTTTTTAAAAGAGATTTTCATTCATCCTAACTTTATTTTCCCCAAATTCAGTCATAATTTTTACATGTGAGTTATTTATTTCTTGTACATTACCAACAGTACTAAACATTTCAACTTTTAGTTCTGATAAAATACTAGATCTTTTTTATAGTGTTTGTTTTATAAAGCTATTCTGAAATAATTCTCTAATATCATATTTTTATTTTTAGAGCTTTTTGACAACTACATGCAACAAGATGCCCATGAATTCTTAAATTACCTACTAAATACAATTGCTGATATTTTACAAGAAGAGAGAAAGCAGGAAAAACAAAATGGTCGCTTACCTAATGGTAATATTGACAGTGAAAATAACAACAGCACACCAGACCCAACGTGGGTCCATGAGATTTTTCAGGGAACATTAACTAATGAAACCAGATGTCTTACTTGTGAAACTGTAAGTATATCATAAGATTTTGTATCAGAAAATTTTAATTAATTATGTTTATAGTTACTCTTTGAGGATGAGAGTATGCTAGATGAACTTGGAAGTTGTAGGTTCTTATGTATAGAATAAATGTTAAAGATACACTTTTCAGAGGAAAAGATTCTATCTGTACTTTCCTGTAATGCTGCTTATTGACAGTGAATACCTGAGGTTTTTGAAAGATACTTATTACAGTTTGAATTATTTGATTTTGTTTGAATTTAGGAGGAAATAGAACAATGTTTTGGAAGTTGTATGTGACAGGAAACTTACAGGTCAGGGAGGTGTTAATTTGTTTCTGTTTTTCCTTTTTCTGCAATTATGTTTAGTATCTGTTGGAATAAAACCTAAAACATACTGTATACACTCGAGGAGGGGAAAATACCTATTTGGTGGACACTTTGTAAAGAGGAAGCTTGAAAATTGGTTATTCCTAGGATCAGATAACCCAGAACTCCTGTTATATTCTTACCTTGTCATCTAATTTCTCACTTGTAGAATGAAAGATCAAACCTATTTAATCAAACATCCATTATCCAGTTTTATCAATTGAAGCAGTGTTGTCCTTTATAGCATTTCCCCTTATTCAGTACAGAATCCTGCTTAGAGTTGGGCATTGCATTGCCATGTTTCTTTAGCCTCCTTTAATTCGAAACACTTCATAGTCTTTTTTGTCTGTTATGACATTTATGTTTTTAAAAAGTATGTCCCACTCTTTTTTTTTTTTAATTGAATGTTCTTCTATTGTGTTTATCTGATGTTTCCTCCTAATTAGATGCAGGTTATAACAGTCTTTGCAAGAATAATACGTGATTATTGTTGCGTCCTTCTCGGGGTATCACAGTGAGGGGCATAATATCCATCTGCTGCTAACTGGTGAAATTAATTTTTGATCACCCAGTCAAGGTGTTGTTCAGTTTTTCCACTTTATGACGACTGGATTTTATCCCCTTGTAACTCGTAGGCACTCTGTGGGGAGACACAAATATCTCGCTCCTCATCAAAATCTCCAAAATTTAGCTTCCATTTGCTGGATTTAGTCTTTACTATGATGGTTGTACTACTGATTTTTAATAGTATAGGAAGGTAGCATAGGCCATTGGAAAAGAGGGTCTGCAAGCAAGAAAGGTAAGAGCAGTGTTTTTGGATGTTTGGAAGAGTAACGTAGTCTGCTTGATTTATTAAATCAGATGAACTTACACTGGCAGCAACCAATAAGGAACAGTTTTTTTTTTTTTTTTTTTTTAAATTAATTTAATAGACTTCGGTTAAAACACAGTATTATAACACCAAGGTGAAGGGTTTGGATTCCCATAATGGCCAGCCACCATAAATAAAAACATAAGCAAATAAAATAAATTAATAGACTTCAGAAAAATTGAGTGGAAAGTACAGAGCATTCCCATATCCCATTCCTCCCCAGTTTTCCCCTACTATTAACGTCTAGCATTAGTGTGCTACATTTGTTACAATCCATCAGCTAATGTTGATGCATATTATTATTAATTAAAATCTGTGGTTTATAATAGGGTTCACTCTTTGTGTTGTGTTCTATGGGTTTTGACAAATGTATAATGAGATGAATCCACCAATATAGTGTTGTAAAGAATATAGTTTCCCTGCCCTAGAAATCCTCTCTATTTTGCTTATTCCTTCTCCTCAACCCCTGGTAACCACTGATCATTTTACTACCACCATAGTTTTGCCTTTTCCAGATTTTTTTATTGTTGAAATCATACAGTGTGCAGCCTTTTCAGATTGGCTTCTTTCATTTAGCAGTATGCATTTAAAATTCGTCTTGTCTTTTCATGGCTTGAAAGTCATTTCTTTTTGTTGCTGAATAACATTCCACTGTGTGAGTATACCACACTGAAGGACATCTTGGTTGCTTCCACGTCTTGGCAGTTATGAATAAAGCTTCTGTAAACCTTTGTGTGCAGGTTTTTGTGTGGATGTGAGTTTTCAGCTCCTTTGAGTAAATATCAAAGAGTAAGAGTGCTACATTGTACAGTAAGGGTATGTTTAGTTTTGTAAGAAACTGCCAATCTGTATTCCAAAGTGGCTTTACTATTTTCCATTCTTACCAGCAGTGAATGCAAGTTCTTGTTTCTTTGCATCCTCACCAGAGTTTGGCGTTTTGGATTTTGACCATTCTAATAGATGTGTAGTGATTTCTCATTTTAATTTGCAAGTCCCTAATGATATGTGATGTGGATCCTCTTTTCATATGCTTATTTGCCATCTGTATGTCTTCTACGGTGAGGTGTCTGTTAAGATCTGTTGTCCATTTTTTAATTGGGCTTGTTTTTTTATTGTTGAGTTTCACGTGTTTGGTTTTTTGGTTTGGGGTGGTTTTTTTGGTAGTTTGGATATCATATCAGTCCTTTATCAGATAGAACTTTTGCACATATTTTCTCCCAGTCTGTGGCTTGTCTTTTCATTCTCTTATAGTGATTTCGGCAGAGCAGAAGTTTTTAATGTTTTAATTTTATGATTTTAATTTTAATGAAGCCCAACTTTTTCTTTCATGGATTGTGCTTTTGATGTTGCATCTAGAAAGTCATCAGCAAACCCAAAGTCACCTAGATTTTCTCATATGTTATCATCTAGGAGTTTTATAATTTTGCGTTTTGTATATAGATCTGTAATCCATTTTGAATTAATTTTTTTGTAAGGTGTTATAAGGTCTGTGTCTAGATTAATTTTTTTGCATGTAATGTCTGGTTATGTCAGTGCCATTTGTTGAAAAGACTGTCCTTTCTTTATTGAATTGCCTTTGCTCCTTTGTCAAAGATCAGTTGGCTATATTTGTGTGGGGCTATTTCTGGGCTCTCTATTCCAGTGCATTCATCTATTTGTCTATTCTTTCCCCAGTTCCACACTGTCCTAATTACTGTAGCTTTAGAGTAAGTCCTAAAGTCTGGTAGTGTCAGATCTCTGACTTTGTTCTTTTCCTTCAATACTGTGTTGGCTATTTTGGATCTTTTGCCTCCCTATATGAAAATTAGAGTTAGTTTGTCAATATCGATTAAATAACTTGCTGGAATTTTGACTAGAATTTTGCTGAATCTGGAGATCAAATTGGGAAGAAATGATGACTTGACAATATTGAGTCTTCCTATCCATGTACATGGACTATCTCTTTATTTACTTCTTTGATTTCTTTTTTGTTTGTTCATTTGTTTTGGTGACTGGCTGGTATAGGAATTGAACCCTGGCTCTTGGTCTTATCAAACCAAGCTGTAACCAACTGAGCTAACCAGCTAGCTGTCTTTGATTTCTTTCATCAGAATTTGGTAGTTTTTCCTTACATGAATTTTGTACATATTTTGCTAGATTTATACCTAAGTCTTTCATTTTGGTGGTGCTAATGTAAATGGTATGTTTGCTTTCATTCATTCATTCATTCATTCATTCATTCATTCATTCATTC
>NW_007730603.1:183061-183688 GCF_000696425.1 Galeopterus variegatus
TTCATTCATTCATTCATTCATTTATTCAGCAAATCTTTTTGGTTCAGCCATGAATAAAAAGAATCTTTAAATAAAGGCCCCACCAATGAGTGATCTATTGACTATTGATTGCACATTGGTCTTTTTAACTATAACCAGGCATTTGTAAAATGATCACCATCAATAGTGTAGTTATAATTAATGAAGGACACAATATAGGTTGAGCATCCCTTATCTGAAATGCTTGTTTCGGATTTTGCAATATTTGCAGAATATATACCAGTTGAGCATCTCTAATCTGAAAATCCAAAAATCCTAATCTGAAAATGCTCCAATGAATATTTCCTTTGAGTGTCAGCCCTCAAAAAGTTTTGGGTTTTGGATTTCAGATTCAGATTAGGGAAGCTTTCAGATCAAGTGGGAGAGGTATTGGGTGCTTAAATATATCAGCACACCTTCTGAAGATGTTTAGGGGTTGGAGTAAGGACATCTTTTGTGTGTGCTCTTTTTGATTGCCCTAGCCATCAATTAATTGCAGTAATGGCTTGGCTGGGCAGTGTTTGATGTCAGGGATTTGGCTCAGTATTTATCTTTATTCAATTGAATTAACTCCAGTTATTTTAACAGGAGTTTTTAAGATGTATCTTA
>NW_007730603.1:185152-186166 GCF_000696425.1 Galeopterus variegatus
ATATTTTTTTGTTCAGTATTGCACAAATATTTGAGTGTCATCTGTGCCAAGTGGAAGAAGGGTAGAAGGTGGTAGAAGGTGAATAAGACATAAGTCTCTCATCTCAAGGTGCTCATAGGGTAGTGAAGACTGGCCAACAAATAGGCAATTCCAGTACAGTGTGTTACAGTACTGGTAAGCACATAGACCCAGTCTAGGTGGGAGTAGGAAGGGTTTGGGAAGGTTAAGGGTGGGCTTCCTGGATGAGGTGGTGCTTATATTTTAGTAATGCAGTTAATACCTCATTTGGTAGGAGTCTGGTCTCTGTAACCCCCTCTTTTGGTGTTCTCTGTTCTGTTTGGTTTCTTCTCACCCTCATTTCTTGGCTGTTCTTTTCCCGTTTATTCCTTAAATGTGGGTGTTCCCCAGGTTTTGTTGTGGGTTGCTTCTCACTTTGTACTGGAGGATCATGTTCTGTTTTTATCATCACATGTGCCGAGGAGTCCCAAGTCCAGATCACCAGCCTAGGCTTCTTCCCTGAGTTTTAGACTGGTATCTGCCGACACTGAGTATAACACGACATTAGGATGTATTAGCCCAACAGCAACCAGACGTGTTCACGACCACTTTTAAAAGTGAAATACTGCCCCTATTGGTGACCACCTGCCACCAACACAATTGCAAATACAAATGTACTGACTCATACACACCCAGATGATCTAGAGCATCCTTATGTCAAAGTGTTTACGTTATCATAAAAGTGAACATTTTAGACGAAGACCCCTGAGGCAGTGGTGTGAGAACTTTATTTTGAGAAACACCAGCCTGTTTAATCTTTATTTCTCTTCAGCCTACACATAAACCCCTTCCTGACCTGGATTTAACCTACCTCCACCGTGCTCTCTCCGGCACCCTTCCCACTTTCCTACAAAACTAGGCAATTTTTCCTTAAACACATCATGTTCTTCTTCCTCTCACTGAGTTGTCTTTCTTCCCCCTTCCACTTCACTTGAGTTTTTGAGACCCAGCTCAGTT
>NW_007730603.1:186779-187472 GCF_000696425.1 Galeopterus variegatus
TTTCACATTATATTAGCCTTTGCCAGTAAGAGAATCAGTCAGATGTATACTTTGGTGTTTCACCTATGCATGGATGAAGATTGTTTATTCAATGTCCTTTCTGATACTTCAAATCAAGTAGTCTTCTTTTGAACTTGAGGAAACAGAATTGTTTGCATACTACTAATAATGGAATGCATTTAATTCTGTCAGTTGGGAAACATGGTTTACTAATTTTTGAAGAAATCAAAGGTAATTTTCTGTTTTTACAGATAAGCAGCAAAGATGAAGATTTTTTAGACCTTTCTGTTGATGTGGAACAAAACACATCAATTACTCACTGCTTAAGGTATGTGTGGAGTTATTTATTTTGAAATTTAATAGCTACTTTTCATTTAGAGTATTTTTAAGTGAATACATGATTTTCTGGTATATGCAAAATAAATTTATTCTGAATTTTACACAGGGGTTTTAGCAACACAGAAACTCTGTGCAGTGAATACAAATATTACTGTGAAGAGTGTCGCAGCAAACAGGAAGCACACAAACGGTAACTTAGTGTTTTTTGAATTATTTAGTGATTCTTTGGCAGTGGATATTATAGATGGCCGTTTCTAGCTGAAAGTGATCTATGAAAATTTACACTGAATAAAAATCTTTATCACCAACAGTTAAGGTCATTAAGTATTTCTAGGTAAATGATATTCTACTCAA
>NW_007730604.1:0-7896 GCF_000696425.1 Galeopterus variegatus
GCCGGATTCCCCACAAGCATCAGAAGGGCCTCTGGGGCCACTTGTCAGTAGACATTCAAAGAGAGCCCAGTCCTCTTTGACAGCCGGTGCTGGCAGTGGTGACTACTAAGAGCATGGACATGTTGCCCTGAGTGGAGCCACTTTCTGGAAAAAGCATGATCTAGATCCTCCTCTTCCCAACTGTACACAGTGACATCTTACTGCCCAATGGTACGTTATCTGGGATTCCTTGCAAAAAAGCATTCCATGGTCAAATAAGTTTGGGAAACACGTTGCCCTGAGTGGAGCCACTTTCTGGAAAAAGCATGATCTAGATCCTCCTCTTCCCAACTGTACACAGTGACATCTTACTGCCCAGTGGTACGTTATCTGGGATTCCTTGCAAAAAAGCATTCCATGGTCAAATAAGTTTGGGAAACACTGAGTTAGACAACACATGTCTCCGAACTGCAGGATTTCTCAGGGCATTTACATGCCATGTGTACTGCAAGCCTTCCAGAGGCGAGACAGGTTGCAGCATCTCTCTAACCTAGGGGGCCAAAGAAGCCTGTTCACAGGATATCCACGACCACGGAGATGTGATACTGAGTTAGACAACACATGTCTCCGAACTGCAGGATTTCTCAGGGCATTTACATGCCATGTGTACTGCAAGCCTTCCAGAGGCGAGACAGGTTGCAGCATCTCTCTAACCTAGGGGGCCAAAGAAGCCTGTTCACAGGATATCCACGACCACGGAGATGTGATGGAACTTGGGAAGAACACAGCTCTGAGTCACCTCTGAGTGGCAACGCTGCCATGGGATGGAGCTGATGCAGCCAGAGTCCACCGGCCACTTCCAGAGGATGTATCTGGGAGGCTATCCCCGGGGACTGGCAGGGCCAGAGTGGCACAAAGTTAAGAGTGCAGATTTGGAAGTCAGACCATCATGGGACTGAATCCCAGCCCTACCACTTACTGTACTGAACCTATTACTAGGACATTACCACATCTCTGGCGCCTCAGTTTCCCCATCTCTAAAATGGAAATGATAACTGCTAGGATTGTTGTGAGCATTAAGTGACATGATTCAGTGTGAGCCACAGGGCCTGGCCCCCGGTTAGTAGTTGGGTAGCGGTAGCTGATATTGTTGCTGCTGTTATTGTGACTGCTGCTATTATTACTAGTCCTTTATTATTATTATTATCCAGAGAAAGTCTCCCAAATGGGTGAGACCACAGCCCCAAGATGAACTTGAGTGATCTGACTTGTGGATTTCTGCATAATCACTGACACTCGGGGCACAGAATGTCAGGTGGGAGGGGGATGCCCCGTGTCCAAGGCTTTGGAAACAACACAGAGCAGGAATCAGGAGACCCGGGGTGGGGTCCTGCCTCCTGCACCTCCTGGGTGTGGGCCTCTCTGAGCTTCAGTGTCTTCATCTGTAAAATGGGGCACTATTACCTGCCTACCCTGCCCTGCGGGGTTGTTAATATTTTGGGGGCATCACCCACAAACCACTCTACCTAATATGGGTCATCTCACTGATTTCTCACTGTAAACCTGTGAGGTAGAAATAATTACCAGCCCCATTGAATAGGTGGGATAACTGAGGCACAGATAAGTAACTGGCTGAAGGTCAGTGGTGGGAGGATGTCTGGGGAATGGCAGGGAGGTGCTTTGTAGACAGTAGAGGGCAGCGCCAACCTAAAGAACCCTCCTGAGCAGTCAGAAAAAGCCTAGGGTTGTCCTGGGCGGCCCCACCCCAGGTGCCAGGCCCCGCCTTGCCTCGGTCCTGGGGATGGTCAGCGAGCCATTGTGCAGCTGGAGGCGGAGACGGCTGCCCCGCAGTGGAAGGCCGTCTTTGAGCCAGCGGATGTCAGGCGCTGGGTCTCCATGGGCCACACAGTCTAGCCGGACACTGCCCCCCACTGGTTCCACCAGGTAGGAGAAAGCTTCCCCTTGTAGGACAGGAGCCTCTGCATGGGGTGACATCAAACAAGTGGTCGTGAAAGAGGCTCCCATCAGGCTCAACCTCCCATAAACCCATCCCCAAAGGCCTGCCCACCCGCTGCCTCCAGGGCCTACACAGGCTCCTGCTTGCCCAGCATGGCTGAGTACCGTCCGTGCATCAGGGATGGCACACAGTGTCCACGTCATGGGTCAGGTAACATAGACTGACAGTGGCTACCAGCAACCGTACTGAGAAGGATTTGAAGCTTAGTGGGAGTAGTGGTGATTGATTAGTGATGCCTGAGATGGGCACAGGTGAGAATGCAGGGTTACGTGTGCCATATACTCGCTCTTGCAGATGAATTACACCAGCTGCAGAGTACCCGCTGGGTACTTTGGAAAACAAGAACTGGGGGAAACGAGAACATTAGGGCACCTCTGTTGTACACAGCAACACTCAGAGATTCGTGTGCATCTCAAAACACCCTCAGGATGTCCTGTGCCGGTGCCCTACTTCCTGGGGTCCTGAGGTTGAATCTACCAAAAGCTGCAGCTGTGTCCTGGTGCCTCGGGCTGCTCCTTCCTTCCAGCAAGCCCCACCCATCCCGAAGCTGAGCAAACTAAGTCACAGTGTCACCAAAGGTGACTGTGCTGCTTCTGGTGGAATGAGGCCATAGGGGACAATTGGCAGGTTGGCAAGCTTCAGGCATTTATCTCCCAGGGTACCCTGGCTCTCATGCCCTCCTCTCACCCAGGCCAATTGGTCAGATTACATCTCTGCCTGCACCGGGGTTGACCAGGGAGTGTCAAGAATACTGATGCCGCATCTCTACCCCAGAGAGGCTGGTCTACTGGGTCAGGAGTCGAACGTGGGCCTCAGCATTTTATAAAGTCCCCTAGGAGACTCTATAGTGCAGCTGGAAGTGGGGTGGGGAGACCCACTAGTTCAGAGGACAGGAAGCCAGTTTCTCAGAAAACCAATAGATTGGGTTTCATGGAGTTCTCAAGAGAAAGGCCATATGGGCAAAGTCCTACCCTTCACGTGGACAAAGCTGACCACCTGCACACGGCCCACTCTGTTCTCGGCCCAGCAGACATAGGTCCCGCTGTCCTCTCTGGTGACCACTGCCCGCTGCAGCGTGCTGCCCCCATCCTGTTCAGACACGCCCTCTGTGGCGAGAAAGACATGCTCCAGGGGACTCTGAGTCCAGATGCAGGGACCTCCTGCCCGAGGTACTTCACTCAGGACTGGGTACCCAGCAGGTGCTTAATGAAGGGAGTGTCCCTCTCCCTGGGTGGCAGCGTGGCAGGCACAGGCCGTATCAGAGGATGTGGTTGAAGAACCTGCCTTTCACCGTCTTCAGGCGTTTACTGTGAGTTTGATAACAGAAACTCTGCCATGGTTCTAGACAGATGGATTCTATTAGCTGGCTTTGTTTCCCTCCGCCATGGGTTAGACAGTGCACTGACAGCAGGGATAAGGACACACATTGCCATCGATTGGGCATCTACTCGGGGTGAGGCCTGGTGCCAAGCGTGTTCGATCATTCCGTGCACAGGACCCCTTGTTAATGAAGAAGCTGGCCTCAGAGAGGCTGGTTCACTTGCCCACGGTCTCTCCCCAGGAAGTTCTGGGGCCCAGCAAGGCCTTCACCACCTGGACTTGGTTTTAGGAACATATGATGTCTATTCCAATGTAGGAAAGTACTATTTTGCATTAGAAGGGACATAGCAATTTATCAATTCAGCAGACATTTATTGAGAACCTACTAAGTATCCTGAAGGCCCTGTGTCTCCCTAAAAGTCTCCTGGGTCCCAGGTGGGAGGACAGAGCTGTCCAGGGAAAGAGGTTTGCTGAGGGTCCCGCAATGGGAGCAGCAGCTCTAGGCTAGAACACAGCCCCCAGGCCCTGTAGAGTTAAGTCTTCCTCTCAGGTGGCTTCTTGGCGGCTCTGATATATGGCTTGTCACATTCGGTCATGCATGGGTTTTCCCCTCCCCCCACGTAGGGCTAAGTTTGGAGACCCAGAACCCACAGAGCTGGCTGACAACCTCTTCCTCTCCACTAGGTTGGGTTTCCCACCTGCCCTCCCTCCTCGACCTCCCAGGGTCATGGGTCTCTGTCCCACCCGCCCCAAGCAGGCCCAGACCTGTAACTGGCCGGTTGTTGATAGTCCAGCCAATTCGGGGCGTGGGGCTGCCCCGGGCTGCACAGCGAAGCCACAGCCTGTCCCCGAGGTGCAGGCTGTGGTCCCCAGGCAGGGTGGTGAACACTGGCAGTGCCAGGATGGTGAGGTGCACACGGCGGCGGGCCCGGCCCACGGCGTTCTCAGCAGTGCAGGTGTAGGTGCCCGCATCCTGGCCCTGCTGGCAAAGGGAGGGGTCAGCCTGAGAGCTGCCCCCTGCTCCTGGTCTGGGCCAGAATGTCCCCAGGGGCCCAGTGCCCTGCAGGTTCCCCTGGAGCATCCAGCCCAGAGAGGTGAAGTGACTTGCCCAAGGTCGCACAGCTAACAAACGGGTCTGCTTCACCAGCACACCACAGGGCCTCCCTGCAGCTATCGTGTGGCTCTGCACTTTCATAATCCCTGGCCACGTGGTGGTAACAGTCATCATTTAGTGAGCACCTACTGCATGCCAGAACTTGTGCTCAGAACCTGACCTGCACCAGCTCGAATCCCCACTGCCCAGCCATCTGCAGAGTGGCCCGTTTTGTAATTACAGAGTCTGATGCGTGATGATGAGGGAAGGAGGTCGGGGTCCCACCTACACCCCTGGCTCAACATCTCCCCCAGACCATGGAGGACGGTTAACATCAATGCGTGGTTGAGAACAACAGGCTGTACTTTGGGGACACAAAGTTGCTGCCACATTCCCGCTCCCCCAGGAGCTGGCCACAGGCTGGGTTCTACAACACCAAGATCAAGGGCTCAGATCCTGTACTGGCCAGCCATCAGAAACAAACAAACAAAAATCCTGGGTTCTGCCCCTTGGCAACATTGTATCTTGGGACAACTACGCCCATCTGAGCCTCGGTTTTGTCATTGGTACCCGGGACGATGACACGTATTTCCCCAGGCTCCTGGGGTAAAGACTGCACAGTGCTCAGTGCCGAGAAGGACAAACGGTCTCTGCTCCCTGCGTGTTTCTACCACTCCCTGTGCTCCGGGGCCGGTGCCCTCACCTCCGAGTTTGTCACCAGCAGCTCCCCAGAAGGCTGGATGGTGAACTTCCCCTGGGCTCCAGACACAGGCTGGCCGTCCTTCTCCCAGGCGATGTCTGGCTCGGGACTGCCCCTGGCCGTGCAGGGCAAGAGGGCATGGGAGCCTTCGATGGCGGACAGGTCAGGGAGGCTGGTCTCAATCACAGGAGGGACTGCAGGGAGATGGAGGTCCACTAGGGGACTGGGGCTGGGCGAGGGTGGGCTGCCCTGCCCAGTGCCCTTGGCATGGCCCCTCAGCCCTCCCCACCATCAGCTGCAACCCCACCAACTACCTGGTCATAGATCATTGTCCATGGTATGAACAATCGGGGGACTCTCTGAGTTTGGTGAGGCTGTGACAGGGTGACCCTGTGGCACCTACACACATGTACACACATGCACACACACACACACACGATGACCAACAGCCTCAGCACAGAGGCCTTGGTGATCTCTGCTGGGGCACAGACTCCTGCGTCAGGTGGCCTCCAGGACCAAAAACAGAGCAGCTATCACAAGACCCGCACATTTTCCTCCTCTGGGAAAGGGTGACCAGCGATGCTCCAGGTCACACGGGAGAGGAGCATGCAGGACAAGGAGACTGGAGCCAGGAGCCCCTCTGAGTCCACAGACCAAGTCCCGCCGCAGCCCACCTTGTACCACCAGTCGCGTTTTCCCCATGGCGCTGCCCGCGCTGTTCTGGGCGATGCAAAAATAGTTTCCAGCATCCTCTGGGCTAGCGTGGCTAATCCGCAGCTGTCCGCTGGGTAGGACCCAGGTACTCACTCCTGGATGTTGGGGGGAGAAAATCGGGGGCCAGTGGCTAGGGTAGGGGAGACCCCCGAGGAGGGTGGCTTGAGCTGTTCTGCCTGACAGACAGCACATGACTTGCTGGGGTCACAGAGTGACCGAGTGAGAGACAGCAGGGAAGCCCGGCCAGCTCCTTGATGTTGGGGGGAGAAAATCGGGGGCCAGTGGCTAGGGTAGGGGAGACCCCCGAGGAGGGTGGCTTGAGCTGTTCTGCCTGACAGGCAGCACATGACTTGCTGGGGTCACAGAGTGACCGAGTGAGAGACAGCAGGGAAGCCCGGCCAGAACCAGGGCGAGCACGCCCCCAGCCTCTGATCTCCCAACTCAGTCGCCGAGTGCTCAGACAGAATCTCAGGCCGTGGTGGTGGGAGAAACAAGGGCAGGGGGTGGGGGACCTGTCTCTGGGCAGGGCAGGGGCTTTCTGGACCTCCCAGCAGGTCTGCGGAGTCTCCTGGGAGAGGAAGGAGAATCCTGCCTCCCATCTCAGTCGCCGAGTGCTCAGACAGAATCTCAGGCCGTGGTGGTGGGAGAAACAAGGGCAGGGGGTGGAGGACCTGTCTCTGGGCAGGGAAGGGGCTTTCTGGACCTCCCAGCAGGTCTGCGGAGTCTCCTGGGAGAGGAAGGAGAATCCTGTACTCTTTCCTTCCCCTCCAGAGCAGCTGCCATGGGGACTCACCTGCAGGGACGCTGAGCCCTTCTTTCTGCCAGGTGATGGTTGGCCGGGGTATGCCCAGGGCCTCGCAGGGCAGCAGCACCTCCTCCTCTGCCACTGCCCGAACCACAGTGGGCAGCGGCTTCACCACGGGGGAGGCTGCAAAGGAACGGTGGTGCGGAGGTCCCTGGGTTTGCCATCAGTACCCAGCTCCCCCAAGGGGGCCTCTGAGTATGAGGGAGAGAGAAGCCGCTAAAGGGAACGGGGTTCTGGAAACTCGGACGTAGCAACACGGACGCAGGGGGCTGATTCTTCTCTCATCAGGAGTCGGATCAGAGGCAGGTGTAGGCATCTGGGACCTGGAGCCTCACCTCCATCCTCAGCCCTCTAGCTCTCTGCCTGCTCCCCTGGCCCCAGGGCCTCCGGCGGTCTGGGCCAGGGACACTTACCCTGCACAGTGAGGACCACGTGCTTGTGGGCCACACCCGCGGAGTTGCGGGCTGTACAGGTGTAGCGGCCAGAGTGGATGGGGAGGGCCTGCCCAATCTCCAGGGCACCTGTGGGTGGGAATGGGACATGGAGGGGGTGAAGGGATCGGGGACAGAGGTCCCCAGTGACGGAGGTGGCAGAGCTCCCACACACCCCCACCCTAATGTCTCTGGTCCAGGCCACTCAACCTGTCCATTTGTAAACAGTATGCAGGATCAGACGGTGTGGGAACCTGGCATCTAGGCCTGCCTCTGCTCCCTCCCTGAAGCATAACTGTGGGCAAGTCCATTCCACTCTCTGGGCCTCAGTTTCCCCATGTGTACAATGAAGAATCAGACAAGATGGTCGCTAGACCCTTCTGGCTGTGAAATTCCAGGACCTTCCACTGCCCTGGCCAGTATCCCTGGCCCACAGCTCCGCATCCCACTGCTCTCACCGTGCTTTGCTAAAAACACGCCTCCACCAGGAAGCCTTCCAGGATGTTGCCTCCTCTGTCCTCCCCTGGCCCCTCCCCCCCTTAGCCTTGGTTACTCAGCGGACACCATCTTAACCTTCCCAGACTGCAGGCTACACCCCAGCAGTCGAGTGAAGTGGTTTCTAAATTGTCTTCTGTGGACCCCTGAGGGCCTGCTGGGTGGGTGAGGGGAGCAAGCCCACTGGACTCTGGGCACCTCCAGCCCCAGACGGCACTGGAACTGTGGCTTGTTTTACATGCTGGGCTTTGCTGGCACCACTTGGTGGAAGGAAGTGCACCATTGCTTCGGAAGAAAACCACAGATACGGTTCCTAGACTTTAGGATTTCACTAATTAACCA
>NW_007730604.1:8519-14747 GCF_000696425.1 Galeopterus variegatus
AAACACTGATTTGCCCACGGGGATCAGGGAACCACTGACAGGTCTCAAC
Source organism: Galeopterus variegatus (assembly GCF_000696425.1). NCBI lineage: Eukaryota > Metazoa > Chordata > Mammalia > Dermoptera > Cynocephalidae > Galeopterus > Galeopterus variegatus. The sequence goes on from NW_007730604.1 coordinate 8,569, forward strand.
ACAGTAGCACACCGAGGAGGAAAGGGCGAGGGGCTTCTCCCGGTCACACAGCGAGGAAGTGGCAGAGCCCAGCCAGAACTTTCCATACTGCTGCATGACATGGCTCCCTTCCCCTCTCTGCCCGTTCTCCTAGTCTCCCTCAGCCGCATCTGTCTGTGGCCCACCCTTGCTTACCCGAGGGCGAAACACGGTAGCCGCTCCCCCGCACCCCCAGCCGTGTGCCTGCCTTGCTCCAGGACACAGCTGGCACTGGCATGCCCATGCTGTGGCACGTGAGGACCACGGGTGCCATCTTGGTCACAGTGAAGTCCGTCTGGTCATCAGCAATGGTGGGAGGCACTGAAACCCAAGATCGGGCTTGAGGCCCTGCTGAGGCACACTGGGGAACACACAGTCATAGGGCCAGGGGGACGAGAACTATAAATGAAGGCCAGGACACAGATGACATTAGTGACGAGGGGCCAGGGAGGGAGGCAGGGGCAAGAGGCAGACGTCACATTTGCTTACTCAGCAAATTTGGGGGCACAGGGATAATTCAGAGTATTTCACAAGAGAAGGGGGCTTTGCAAGAGCTATCCAACTCGAAGCGGGGGAGGCCAGAGAAGGCCTCCGGGGGAAGTGGCATTTAACCTGAGATCCGAATGAAAAGCAGGTGTTGGCTGGGTGAGGGGAAGAGTGTTCCCAGTAGAAGGAACAGCACGTGCAAAGGCCCTGAGGTGAGGGACAGAAAGCTGAACAGCATAACTGGATCCCAGAGGGAGGCAGGCCATGGGTTGACACAGAACTTGTGGGAAATTTTGCATTCTGTCCTGAGCACAGTGGGCAGCCACGGAGGGAGGGATTTCAACCCAGGTGATGACAAGTCAGCTGTGGGTTTAGAACATTCTGGATTGGGGAGGGGCCTCTCGTGTGAGCTCTCACATGCCAAGAACTGTGATGGAGCCCAGGTTATGTCAGAGCAGGTAGGAAGGATCCGAGAGGGCTTCCCGGAGGAGGTGTCCTCTGAAGCCCAGGAGGAAACCAGCACAAGTCCCCGCAGGCAGGGAGAGCACCCAACGGAGGGAAGCCCCCTGCCCCGGGCTTCCTCATCTGTCTCCTACCCCGACTCACCGTGAACAGTCACCTGGTAGAGCCTGCGAGCCTCTCCCACCTCATTGCTCACCACGCACTCAAACAGGGCTGAGTCCTGCAGGCTGGGGGCTGTGAGCAGCAGGGCGTTGGAGGGCAGGAGCCTGGATGGACAGACAGAAGGCTAAGTGACTGGCTGGGCTGACCTGAGAAAAGCTCGCCCTGGCCTTCCTTCCTGGGCAGGCTGGATGTGGGGATCTCATGACCATTTCTTCTTACTGTATCCAGCCCCCAGCCCTGCCTCGAGATGTTTTTTCTAAAAGTTTCTACCCCCAGAGTTCTAGCTGTTGGACTTGCAGACGATTTTTATTTTCATCCTTGTGTTTCTCTGTAATCCGGTATGTTTGCTACAATAACCATTGAGACATAACTGCTATGATAATTGCATTCGACTCCCCAATCAGGAAATTACTCAGGTTTATGGAGCTCTGGCTTTAGACACACAGCACCGTGATGACCCGGCACCTAACACAACTATTTGGTGAATTAGCTGGTGAATCAACTCTTTTAATGCTCTAATGACCATTTAATGATCAGCTGCATTTGAGAAATGGGGAGACTGAGGCTCCAGGCATAGTCACGTGTCCAGGCTCAGCCAGCACATATTGTTTTTAAACAAATAGTGACTGTAGTGGATACACAGGTCATCCATTTTTCTGTTTGGCTGTATATCCCAAAGGCCAGGCAGTCCTGTCTGTCTGAGTGTAAAGACCCTCCTGGGCCCCCAAGGTGGAGACACCAGTTCTGGTCCTATCTTTGATGCCTTGTTTCTGACCCAGCTCCCCACCCCGGGCATCTCAGGGTGCTCCCGGGAGGACCAGCTCGTTACCGGTAGGGGCCCTGCTGCAGGTGGAAGTCCAGCTTCTGTCCGTCCTTCCACCAGACCACCAGGGGCTTGGGGGAGCCGCTGGCCTCACAGGGCAGTGATGCTGGTGTGTGGGCGGTCAGGGTCAGGTTGGAGGGGCTGGGGGCAATGGCTGGAGGCTCTGGAGAGAGGGCAGTCATCAGGAGACAGGAGGGGCTGGGGCCTGGGATCTCTGAGGCTGCGCCCAGAGGCAGAGCCAGGGGCAGGGGCCTGGCTCCCACCTTCAGCCCATCTCCAAGGGAGCAAAGAGGGCAGAAGAAACTCCCCAGGGAGAACTTCCAAGAGGCTCCCACAGCTGGATGTTCCTGAGCCTGGTGTCTCCCTACCCACCTTTGCTGGAACTCCCCATCAGCCCCTGCCCAAGGCCAGGGCCTCTGATTGCAGTGATTTCAAATCTCATCCTTTCAAATGCTTTCCCTTTTGTGCATGCTTCACCTCTCACTTAATAAACAATGTAGTAGTATGTGAAGGTGATATAGGCATAAAAATAAACATGCATCCTTCACATGCCTGCTTTTTACTAATGGGCTTCATGGCCATAAACATTTGGAAACCATTGCTCTCGGCTTCTGACAGCTGGGGTGACCCAGAAACTAAGCAGGACCAGACCCCCAACAGGGACTGGATGCTGAAGGCAGGGAACTCACCGTTCCCTAGTCCACCTACCAAAGACCTGGAGGTCACGTCCTTGCCGATCGGAGCCAGCAGAATTGGACGCCAGGCAGACGTAGTGCCCGGCATCCTGGGCAAGGACTGGCTGGATCCTCAGGGAACCCTCTGGCAGGACCTCCAACCTGGAACGGACGGAGGGGTTGCCAAGAAGACCAGCAGGCCAGGGATCCTTGAAGGGCTGTGTCCAGAAAGACCGTCCCTCTGCCCCCTGTGTTCCCAGCAAGAGGATACTAACTCAGGGGTCAGAGTCCTGCATCCATTAGGCCAAGGTCAGGAGGTCACAGTCATGAGTAGCTCCCCACACCCCAACCCAGCATTAGAAAAGTCAAGAGAGGGGCTGTTTTGGGCCTCCTGTGCTACTGCCTGGGCCAAGCCTCTCCCCAAGAGTCAGCAGGCAGTGATATCCCCACTCTTTCTGAGAATGACCCCCCTAGATCTGAGAACTGCCCCTTCCCGAGAGCCCTGTCTGTACTGTGCAATCTGGCCCCAGTCACAGTGAGTTGGACTGGGGATGGACATGTCACTCAGTCTGGGCCAATGGCATTCTCTGCCCTGGGAATTTGGAATTAGGATTCTGCAGGTTGTGTGAGTTGAGGAGCTGTAATGTTGGGGCCATGGGAGTGTCTGGGGGGGCGTTTCTGCCATGTTCACAGAGGAAGAAGGTGCCAGAGAGAGAGAGAGAAGCATGAAGCCCACACACACAGAGAAGCAGAGGTTAGCAAGAGCCAGCCACCAGGGCTCCTCACGAGGGGCTTGCTTGTCCTTGGGTTCTGAGAGTCACCCCCCCATGTCCTGTTGATAAAATCTCTACTCCACCTGCCCGAGTTGGTTTCTGTTTACAACCCACACACAGGTACCTGAGACCCTCCCCTGTGCTCCCCTTCTGCTCCCACCTGGGGCTCCCAGGGTCCAGGGGGGCCCCGTCCTTCCTCCAGTTCAGGAGTGGCGGGGGCACACCGTCGGCCTGGCAGGGCAGCAGGGCCATCTGGTTCACCGAGGCGTTCACCGCAGGTGGGCCCGGGCGGATGGTGGGCGCCACTGTGGAGGGACACAGAGGGCGCAGGGCTGGGAGCGTGGCTCTGAGTCGGGGGGTGCGGGGCGGGGCAGGCTGCACTCACTGTGGATTCGCACGCGGAAGGCCACGCTGGTGCTGCCCGCGGCGTTGCGGGCTGTGCAGCTGTAGTCACCGCCATCTGCCGTGCTCAGCGCCTGCAGCTGGAGGAACCTGCCCTGCTCCGGGAACTGTGTGTGGGCATCTGCCTGGAGGGCCCCGCCAGGGTGGAGAGACCCTCATCAGTGCGGGGCTGGTCCAGGCCAATGCCAGGATCCAGGCAATGGGGCCAGGGAACCAGTGAGGCTGGACAGTGACCTCGGCCCCATTCCATGCTGGCTGCTGGCCCTGACTCAGTGCCCAGCTGAGGACCCTCTGAGGAAAGGGGATCCTCTGGGAGGGAGCAAGCACCCTGTCCCTGGAGCTCCCACCAGAAGACCTACAGTCCTTGAGTCCACAGCAGCAAAGTGGCCCCAATTAAGGGATGAGCACAGAGAGCCTCAGCACTGGCCCCATGTCACACAGCCACTAAGAGTTGCTCATAGGTTCCATGGGAGGAACACTGGAGTGATTCTTAAAAGCCCTAGGTGGAAGGCCCAGCCTTGCCCCAGTGTCCCCATTCATGATGGGAATGACTAATAGAAGTGGAGGACGTCTGGGGAGCAGGCATACAACGTGCTGCTCAGAGGGGGCCCTCAGCACCCAGGATCCAGTCTGCTCAGGGTCTGGGGCCTGAGAGAGACAGAAGGCAGTGCCCCAAGTCCCCAGCCTGATGCCCACCTGCAGCAGGATGCCGTCTCGGTGCCACTCGATCTCAGGCGCTGGCTCTGCCTCTACCGAGCACTCCAGGACCAGCTGCCCTGGGGCCAGGCCAACCACGGAGCGGGGGCCTTGGGGCCCGACAACATTTGGGGGGCCTGGGGAACGCAAGACGACATGAGAGATGGACCCGCCCCGGCAGGCCCCCATCCTGCCTCCCATCCCCGCCCCCACACCCCTACCTTGAACCCTGACCCAGAAGCTCTTCTCGACTTCACCTGCAGGGCTCTCAGCCAGGCAAGTGTACAGCCCAGAATCGCCCACCTAGGGACAGGGTGGGGTGAGCAGCTGCCTCTGGCCCAGCCTGCCCACCTCCTGTTCTGGTCCCCTTTGTGTGCAGCTAAGGACCCAGAGTCCACTCAGGCCTGCTGGGGCTGCCATCCACCTTCCCAGCCAGCCCACGACTTTCTCTGGAATTCTTTTCTACCTCCATTCCACTCTTGCTTTAGCCTAGTGCCAGGCCTGCCTCTTCCCAGAAGTTCCCTTTGACTGCACCAGCCCTCTCTGGCCTAGATGGGGAGCTATCCGGTTTTTGCAGCAACCCTGCCTCTGACCGGCTGGTGGCTCCTGAGGGGCATGGCCCAGAAGGGGGGTCATCTCCACCCTCACAGCCCACACAAAGGAGGAACTCGGCCAAACCTTGCCAAGGGCAGCCTCTCCCTCCTCCTCCCCCAGCCCCCTCCCGCAGCGGGGTCACCAGCACCTGCACACCCTCCACCCGGAGCACCCGCCCGGCTCTGCCATGGTCCTCCGGCCTGCTCAGGGCCTGCCCATCCTTATGCCAGGTGATGTTGGGCTGGGGAGTGCCCCGGGCATCACAGAGGAGCTCCATGGGGGCACCGGGGGTCAGCAACAGCTCCACAGGCTGGCCTGAGTCCTCGATGTGGGGGGGATCTGCAAGACACCCCACCCGGGGTCAGCCATGGCCCAGAGTGCTGGCGGCTGGGGTTCTCTCCCCATCCAGATGCTGACAGCAGATGGGGCCAAAAATAGAGGCATGGGGAGGGGGTGGTGTTGGAGGGTCCTGGAAACATCAGAAACCATGGGCGCATCTCCCTGGGACAAGTATTTGTGCTTTCAAACCAACAAGGACACAGTATGGAGGAAAGAGAATTGACACAAATTTTTCCACTATAGCACAACACTTGCAAAATTCTGTGCTGAGTTTTAGGGCTCTGCCTCCAGATTTTGGTGGCTCTTGTTCTTGCTTCTGTCACTAAGGTTTAGTGGATGAGATGGAGGAACACAGTCCCAGGAGAATCAAACTTCAACCCAGTCCCTATCACCCCATCAGCAAGACCAACGAGGCGTCCCATCCGGACCCAAGCTCGTTCCCTGAGTCTTGCTCCCAGGCAGCAGCCCCAAACCTCCGGAGGGATTCACCTCCCCCAGTGCCTCCTCCATCCTCCCAGAGTCCCACTCTCTCCCCAGCACAGAGAAGCCACACCAAGGACAGAGGACCCACCCATCACGCTCAGCTGGAAGTGCCGCCTCGCCTCCCCCGCCTCGTTCACGGCCACGCAGGAGTAGGCCCCCGAGTCACTAGCTCCCACTCTCTCCAGCTGCAGGCCAGGCCCCTGCTCAAGGCTCTGGGGCAACAAGGGCTCCCCATCCTTCCTCCACGACACGAGAGGCAGGGGGCTG
>NW_007730604.1:15319-29290 GCF_000696425.1 Galeopterus variegatus
CGACACGAGAGGCAGGGGGCTGCCGCGGGCCTCACATGGCAGGACCACCCGGGAGCCACGGACCACCATCACATCATTCTGGAACTCCACTGGCTCCAGGACAGGTGGCGCTGTGGAGGGCACAGAGAGGACAGGAGTCATTTTATTCCACCACAAGGCAGCCCTCACCCCTGGACCTTTGCACGGGCTGTTCCTATTGGCCAGAATGCCCTCCTCCTGGACAATTCCTTCTTTTCTCCAGAACTCAGCTCAGACCTCACCTCCTCCAGGAAGCCCTCCCTGAAGCCCCAAGGCCAGGTGAGGAGCCCTGCTGTGTGCTCCTATAGCGCCCTCGCCTTCCTCTGGTATCACTAGTTACCTGGAATTGTGACTGGCTCTTTACAGAGCTGATTCCTGCACTGACCTCCTGGTAGCAGGGGCCTCTGCTCACTGCCATATCCCTCTGCCAGGCAGGGCCCTGGCACACCACGTGCCCAATAACTGCTTGTGAGATGAACAATTGAGCAACCCAATGAATCTAAGACCGAGGTGTTGTGTCTACTCCACCTTGACACCCCCGGGGGCCAGCCCGTGGTTCCACCCAGATGCCAGGAGCCGTGATTCTCACCCACCAAAGGCAAAGGACCCGCTGACCCCATGCCCTGCTCCATACCGTGCACCTGCAAGGTGAAGTTCCTGTCGGCCACCCCAGCCGGGCTTGCAGCCACGCAGGTGAAGACGCCGGAATCTGCCAACTGCACCTGGGAAATCCTGAACCCCCCCGGGGGGGAGAGAGAGAGAGGTGGGGGGTGGAAAGCTCCCTCCTTTTTCTATCCTTGTCTCCCAGGCTTGCTGGCCAGGGGCTGACTCTGAAGTGCAAACCTGAGTCCAGCCTCTGCTTAAACCCCTTCCCTGGCTCCCCAGTGCGCCCTTCATGTCCCCCCCTGGGACCCCACCTCTGCTGCCTTCTCTGCCCACTGTCACCCTGCAGCCAGACTTCCCGCTTCCCAAATCCTGGAGGGACAGCTTGCCCGCCCTTCCTCTGTGCCCTCAGGCCTCACCAGAGTCCTCGCCACTTACCAGCTCCACCATCTGTCCTCTCACTTCCCACAAACCCCGCTTTTGCTCCGACCACTCCTCCTAAGCTGCTCTTGCCAAGGTCCCCAGTGGCGGCCGCAATGCCAAGGCCAACGGTCAATTCTCGGACCTCATCTCCTGTGGCCAGATTGGCCTCTCCATCCCTGCAACGTGTCTTCACACACAGCACGCTCTCCTAGATTTTATCTGACACCCTGGCTGCCCCCTTCTCTGGGCCCCTTAGACTCGTTCCCACACTAGCAGCTGGGGCACGGTCCACACCTGCTCTGTAGGGGGCTGTGGCCTGTCCTGGCTCCCCACACCACCCATTTGCAGACAATTCCCAGGTGTGTGTCTCCCTGAACTCCTGAGCAGAATAGCCAGTGCCTGCTTGCTGTCTTCCCCGACGTCTAAGAACCTCCCGACCCAATGCATTCAATCAGAACTCCAGGTCTGCCCTCCCTCCACTGCTCCTCCCATGGCGGTCCGAGCTGGGAAAACAGGAACCAGGTACCTGTCCAGGAACCCGAGATGAAAACCTCAGAGCCACGCTAGACGCCTTGCTTTCTCTCATCTCTTCACAAATACCCCCAGCTCTACCTTCGAGTGTATCTGGAGTGTGACCACCTCTCACCACCTCCACCGACATAGCCCTGATCCAGGCCACATTGTGTCTCACCTGGATTGTCACAACAGCCCCTAACTGCCCTCCCCCTCTGCCCTTAGGATTCTAAAATCCTAAGTCACAGCCAAAAAGAATTGAAAGTAGAGACTTGAACAGATAATATGCACCCCCGTGTCCACAGCAGCACTATTCGCAATAGTCAAGAGGTAGAAGCACCCCAAGTGTCCGTCAGCGGATGAATGGATCAACCAAATGTGACCTATCCATGTAGTGGAATATCATTCAGCCTTGAAAAGTAAGTCCTGACACACTACAACGTGGATGAACCGTGAGGACATGATGCTAATAAGCCAGACACAAAAGGACGAATACCACTTACAGGAGGGACCTAGACAGGCAAAATCGTGGCTGCCAGAGGCTGGGAGGAGGGAATGGGGAGTTAGTATTTCATGGGGACAGAGTTTCCTTAATGCCACTGAACTATACACTTAAAATGGTTAAGGTGGCCAGTTCTGTTGTGTCTATTTTGCCACAATAAAACACGTTAAGTCACATCATGACAATCCTATGCTGCAACCACCCTCCCCCACCCCACCCCAGCTTGCCATCTCTTAGGAAAACTCACATCTTTCCAAGGACTTGCAAGGTCCTGCCCTAATCACCTAACCACCCCCCGTCCCCCGCTGCTCCCCAAACACACAGACACTCCTGCCTCAGGGCCTTTGAACCTGTCATTCCCTCACCCCCTCACCTCCTTCCATCTGTGTTCAAATGTCACCTTATCTGAGCACCTGCCCCTGACTGTGTAATAAATAGCACCCTCCCGTCTACTCACCCTGCTTTATTCTCTAGAGCACAATCACTCAGGACATTTCATTGTTGTATTTGTTTATTCTCCACCCCTGTCCCCAGCCCCCGCAGCTGCAGGGGCAGGGACTTTATCTTGCTCACTGCTCTATCCCAGGGCTGGAACTGCACCGGGAATAGTAAACGCTCCATAGTGTTGGTGAGCGCATGAAGCCTTGGCTCAGGCACCTTCTTCCAGGAAGCCCTCCCTGATTTCCTCCACCCTGGGCCAGGCTGAGTCAGGTGCAATCAGGTGCCATCACCTGGTTCCGCGCCTCCCCCACTGGACTGTGAGAGTGCCTGAGGGCAGAGGCCCCTTTCATCTCTGCAGTTCCATTGGAGGGTGGAGTCCTCTCACTCTCCCCATTATAAACCTCTGTACGTTTATATTATTTGTTATTCTAAAACTCATTCAGAAGTATTTTCCTTTTCTTTTTTTTTTTTTTTTGGCTTTTTTTCGTGACCGGCAACGGGATCGCAACCCTCGGTGTTGCGCCTGCACCTCGCTCAGCCAGTGAGCGGCCGGCGTGTATGCAGGATCCGAACCCTCGGCGGGAGCGCCGCTGCACTCCCAAGCGGTGCACTGTAGCAGTGCGCCACCGGGCCGGCCCGTCATTCAGAAGTATTTTAAACCCAAGCTTCCTGAAGCCGGTTGGTGGGTGGGCCGAGGAGCCTCTCCCCTACCTGAGGGTGCGGCCAGAGCCATGGAGGTGTGTGCGCTGGGAGAGCGGAAGGGGTAGGCCATCCTTGAGCCAGCTCACGTGAATGGGCGGGGAGCCCCGGGTGGGACAGGCCATGCTCACCAGCTCCCCAGGCCTGCTCACCAGCGTCCCCGAGCTGTCTGCTGCCTGCTCGATGGTGGGAGGAACTGAGGGCGAGCAGGGAGAAAAAAGAGGCGCAGTAAGAGGATCTGGGGGAGGCAGGTGGGCTCCTCCCAGGAAAGTTCTGGGAGGCGGCACATGGACGTCTGCTGCCAGCAACCATCATGGTTGGGGCTCCTTAGAGCCTCGTCCACTCCACTCAAGGGATGAGGCCACTGTGTGGGGCACAGCCTCTCCCCCAGCTCTGTTTTTGTCTCCCTTTACCCCAACTCCCCACCACACCCCGGGCCGCAGCAGTCATGCCTCTAGTTTGAGGGTGAGGCACGGAGGCCCTGAGAGGTCACAGTGTGGGCACCAGGGGCCCAAGCCCAGGGGTCCCGCACCCCCGCTCACTCGTCACCCTCCAAATGCCCCTGTGGAGGCCCCATGTGGCCAGGCCCCCAGGGGCTGCCCGCCTCTCCCAGGCCTGGCTCCTCACCCAGCACGTTCACCGTGTGCAGCCTGGCGTCCTCCCCGGCGGTGTTGTGGGCCACGCAGGTGTAGGCGCCAGAGTCCGAAGCCCTGAGGCCCTTCAGCACCAGGGAGCCACCATCCAGGTAGAAGCTGCCGCAGGGAAGGAGAGCCGGGGCAGGTGTGTGAGGGTCTGCAGGGCCTGTGCCTGGGGGATGGGCGTAGGCCGGGCCTTACCGGAGGTGGGGGCCCATGCCCTGTCCCAGCGGGCCACCGTCTTTCAGCCAGGACACATCTGGCGGTGGCTGCCCCTCGGCCTCGCAGTCCAGCCGCACCTCCTGCCCCTCCAGCACGTTGTGCTCCTGTGTGGCGCCCGAGCTCCGGATCTGGGGGGCCACTGCGACAGGGGCGGCAGTGAGGCCCAGGCAGCAGCAGGGGCTTCCCTGGGGGCAGGACATGGGAGAGGGGGTGTGCAGGGTGCAGACGTACCCAGCACGGCCACCACGAAGTCCTTGCGGGCCTTGGCCTGGGCGTTCTCGGCCACGCACGTGTAGGTGCCAGCCTGGGCCAGCTGCAGGCGACTCAGCTGGAGGCGGCCCCCCCGGGAGACCACGCCATGCTCCATGCTGCTCTCTGTGGGAGGTAGGGGAGCGCTTGAATCCCCCACCCCCTTCTTGTGCCCATAGGGAAACTGAGGCCTGGAGCGGCAGGGGCTCCCTATACATCATGAGCTTCCTCAGCTTGCTCTTTAATTACACTGTTCCTTACAACTTTTCCTGACCTCCTTCTGCTCAGGACATCTCTTCCCAAGAGATCCACTCCCTTTTGTGTCCAGGACTTGCTCTCAGGCCCAGCTCATACCACCCCCATCCCTCCAGCTCCCCCCATGCTCCCCCCACCCCAATCCATCAAGGCTTCTGATGGAGGTGAGCCAGCTACCCACTGACCCCAGCAGAAGTCACCCTGGGGCTCCCTGGACCTCTGCTCAGGCTGCTGGCCTGCCCCAGGCTGGAATCCTCCTGCTCCATTCTCTCCAGCTCCACTTCTGCCCTGAAGCTGTCTCTACGGCACAGCCCAGGTTGATCCCCAGCCCAGATCCTCATCTCTCCAGCCAGCCTTTCAATACAAGATGCACTGAGCAACTGCCCTATGTCCAATCGTGAGCTTGGGGACACGATCCCTGTCCTCAGGAGTTCAAGGGTATTGGAGAAGACAGTGAAACAAGCCCTGTGAGCCCCTCGTGGAACGGGGGGACATGGGAGTGAGAGATATCAGGGAGGGTGTCCAGATATGGCGCATCCCAGTGCACAGGAGTCAGCCAGGTGCAAGCAGAGGTGGCCAGGGGACGCTGGGGTGGGTATTCTAGGCGGGAACAGCATGTGCAAAGAGCTGCAGGAGTTGCGAGCAGAGCCCGCACAGCCTCCACTGCAGGATCCACCCAGGAGTGGTGAAAACACCTGTCACACAGAACTCATGCACGAAGCGTTATTCCTGACAGCGAAAGGCGGGGACGACCCGTCTAGCCATCAGCTGACAAATGGACAAACAACATGCAATACAGCCACAGAATGGAATATGCAGCCATGAAAAGGAATGAGGGAAAAATTTAATTTAATTTTAAAAAGGGATGAAGTACTGATTTATGCTACAGCATGGATGGGCCTTGAAAACATGATGTGAAAGAAGCCAGACACAAAAGGCAAATAGCATATGATTCCATTTATATGAAATGTCCAGACCTGGCAGACTGCAGAGGCAGAAAGCAGATCAGCGGTGGCCCAGGGCGGGGGGAGGGGCAGCTGGGGGAAGTGGGGGATGGCTGCTAATGGGTACGGGGTTTCTTCTTGGGTGATAAAAATGTTCTAACATTGTTGTGATGGTTGCACAACTCTGAATATACTAAAAATCATTGAACTGTATGCTTTAAGTGGGTGAATTACATGTTCTGTGAATTGTATCTCAGTAAAGCTGCTGCTGTGGGGGTGCGGGGAGAGGTGCTAGCCGGGTCTGTCTGGAACATGGACAGGTGGCTGGCCCGGGCCACACAGGCTTCCCAGCTGGGGTCCTGAGGGCCGTAGCCGTGAAAGGACTTTCAAAACACAAACGACCCGCTCAGAGCTGCGCTGTCACACCCTTCTGCTCTGTGGGGAGCCTGCACTAGAGGCTCAGAGTGGGCCCAGGAGACCATTGTGGGGGCTGCTACCCTCACCAGGGGGGACTGGGTGGGCACCAGAGGTGTTGACCAGCTGTCAGGACGAGGGGTCACTGACCACAGACAGGGGGTGGCAGTGTGAGGGGGAGGAAGAGGGCAGGACAAGGACGAAGACCTGGATGGGGTGACCAAGGGCCCAGCTAGGACAGAGCTGGAGGAGGAGCAGCTCCAGAGGCCAGTGCCAAGCTCAGTGTTGGCCAGCGCGGCTCTGCCCGGCCCTTGGCGTCCATCCTGCTCAATGCAGAGCTGTCTTCTGTCTGGGGGCATTAACATTTGGAGTCCAAGGGCCATAACAACGTTAAAAGACAAACAGGGTGAGGCCAGCACTGTGCAGCCAGCCTTGGACTTTGCCAAGAACGTTAACAACCAACAACTTTCTTCTGCTTCCACTGTCATTTCATTAAATAAAGGGATGCGTCGCACTGGAAAGATAAGGACACGGCATACTCACCCACCGGCATTCTGTCCTTCAGCCAAGTAACAGTGGGCGCGGGGACCCCGGACACATCACAGACCAGGACCAGGGGGCTACCAGCCACCTGACTCACTGTCTCTGTCTTGGGGTTCCCAAACGTAGGGGGCACTGCAGGAAAGAAGACAGATTCCCAGAATCCTGAGACTCTCCCCCCACTTTCCCTCCTCTCAGGCGGATCTTCCCTGTGGTTAGGAGTCACATATGACACTCTGCCATTGATGAAGACAGGGTCACTTTAGGCTCTGTGAAAGCATCTACGAAGCAGAGCCCAGGAGGGGTCCACTTCGCCCAAGGCTGGTAAATGAGTGGCTCACGTACCAGCAGTTCTTAACCTACGCCAGAGCAGACATCACTAATCGATCCCAACTACCTCTCCAGCTCGGCCCGGGTAAGTCATGCACCCCAAACAGCCACTGCCAGTGGAACAGAGTCCTCAGGGACCAGACATCCTCCACTTCCAGAGGAAGCTGTCAGAAGGGGTTGTGAGCTTTGAACAGCAAGCCTGGTATCAGTCATTTTCAATGATCATATTGAACATGGCTCACATCTGGATGTACTGCTAACCCGGTTGGGACACCCATGGCAGACAGCAGGTGTCCCCTTAACCTGTCCTTCCCATCATGCATAGCGCAGTTTGAGCGGAGCACATGGTTGCTCAAGTAAAAGCTACGTTTCCCAGTCTCCCCTCTCAGCAGGCTGTGGCAGCTGCCTAAGTTCTCACCAGTGGAATACAAACAGAAGGGACAGGCACAACTTCTACATAAAATAAATGCTCACCCTCCACCTCTGCCTCCTGTGGGCTGGCACAGGTGCGGTGTGTCCCAGCTCCAACCACATGAGCGGGGACAACACTCTAAGAGATGGAAGATCCACAAGATGGTAGGAACTTGGGTCTCTAAGTTACCCACAGAGCTTAGCTACCCCACCAGTTTAGATACTCCCTTCTGGGCTTTAATATTAATTTTTCATTTAATCTGCTGTACCATGGGGTTTCTTTGTTATACAGCTAAGTCCATACTCTACCTAACACAACATCTGATCCTAAGAAAATCTGGCCAGCTCCCCAGACAGCTCAAACAGGCTCCTCCTCACCCCAGCCAGCAAATGCCATCTATGCTCCATCCTTGGGCTGATGGGACAGGCCCCCTCAGGGATCAAAGCAGAGGTGACATGGCCGCTCAAATGTCTGATGTCCTAAGGCCCCTTCCTCCTAATGCCCCTGCCAGGCCCTGTGCCCAGCACTTTATAGACGCAGTGACAGAGTCCACGGGATCTGGCACTTCTGCTGTGCCTGCAGGCAGGTACTGCCTTGAGTTCCTTTTACTGGAGATGAACCTGAGTCTCAGAGGGACAAAGTCATTCTACTAAGCCCCCAAAGCTGGTCACCGGCAGAGTCCTACTTGGATCCTGCTAATCCTGGTCTTTTAAATTCCAGATCTTGGGCCGGCCCGGTGGCGCACTGGAGAGTGCGCTGCTTGGGAGCACGGCGGCACTCCTGCCGAGGGTTCGGATCCCATGTGGATACCGGTTCCCACTCACTGGCTGAGCGCGGTGCGGGCGCAACACCGAGGGTTGCGATCCCGTTGCTGGTCCCTGGTACGGGCGCGACACCAAGGGTTGCGATCCCGTTACTGGTCAGTAAAAAAGACAAAAAAGGAAAAAAAAAAAAAAATTCCAGATCTTGTGCCCTTCATGCTTGGCAAAACCGCCTCTCTCCAGCCTCTTTCTCACCTTGGCAGCCCTGTGTGCTGCCAGGGTTCCATGGCCACGCTGGCCAGGCTGGTCGCAGCTTACCCTGGACAGTGAGGATGAAGGTCCGCCTGGCCTCCCCGGCTGCGTTGCTCACTTTACAGCTATACACACCTTTATCCAACACCTGGGATAAGAAGAGTACATTGTGACAGTGCGCATGGAGCTGGGCTGGGTACCGAGGGCTCCCCCAAAACATCCAGACCCCAGAAGCTTCCAGAGCAGGAACTCCCCAAAGATGCTGGTCCTGACTGAGAGCCAAAGGGAGCCGGGAGCCTCTGGCCTTTTCCAAGAGCCTCCAGGAGTAGGAGGGCCCATCGAAGGTGAATACACAGGACCTGGACCCCCACCCCCCCGGGCCTGTGGGTCGGCCAAGTCTGGGGAGAGAGCCGTGCCAGGAGACAGGAGCCCAGAATGGATTTCCAGAGAAGCAGCCGATATTCCTCCAAGAAACACTGTGAGCATCTAATCCACACCACGGAGGGCAGGACAGACTCCCTGGGATCACAGATGGCCAACCAGAAGGGCCTAAAAAAAGCTTCTAGATCCTGGGGAAACTGAGGCAGACAATGCTGGAATGGGCTTAAGGTCATCTTGTGAGTCAGTGTAGAGCCAGATCTGAAACCTAACCCTCTGGAACCCTGTGCCCTGCCCATGTCTCCTGTCCTGGAGGCTGCTAATCAACTTGGCTTGGGGTCCCACAGGCTAGGGAGGCAGCAGCTCCAGTCCCTGCCACACACCTGCCCACCTCCCTCCCCCTGCCCAGGCCCACCAGAGCTGGGAGGCAACATTCCCACGGTGCCCACAGCCTCCCAGGCTGCCGATGTTACCCAAGCCGCTCACCTGTGTGTCCAGGATCTCCAGCTTCTGCCCACCCTGCAGAGCCTGGGTCCTCTGCACCAGGGCCAGGGGCTGCCCATCTTTGTACCAGGTCACGACCGGCTCGGGGAGTGAGTCTGTCTCACAACTCAGGATGGCCTTGTCCCCGGCCCGCACCAGGACCACATCCTGGGGGCTGCTGGGAGTCTGCCTAAAGGTGGGGGGAGCTGAGGGCAGGAGACAGCAGAGTGAGATGCTGTGGCTGCTGCTGAGTCCTCCCCGGCTGAGCCATAGGCAAACAGCCTATGGAGGTCCACAGGGGTCACACATGGACCCAACCCCAGGGGCTGCCACAGACCCAGAGGAGCTGGAGGAAGAGAAACTAGGCCAGCACACCAAGGACCTGCCAGGTGGCTAGGGACAGCCTCCTGCCCTCTCTGGGCACCAGCATCCTGGATGTGAGGAGATGCTGACAGCCCTCCAGGCTCTTTCCTACATGGAGCAGGCCCCAGCTGGGTTAGAGCCGTCCGTGGGGACCCTCTCAGTCTTCTACCACTCCAGCAAACCAATGTAGAAGCCCCCAGCCCCTGCTGTGAGCCCCAGGACTGGCAGGTGTCCAGCACACAGTAGGTGAACATGCATAAATGAATGAACCAGCCCCAGGGCCAGAAGGACCCTTCCAGTGAGTCCTGGCTTGTGACACCTTGGACCAGATTTTCCTCAAGAGGATTATGAAGGCTACAAGCCCCTTAACAGGCTCCATGCAGAGAATCTCATGATCAGACAGGCTTGGGAAATGTCCCTTCCTGGGCCAAGCTCCTGGGGCTCGTCCTGCTGCTCCCCCTCCTCACCATCCATCAGAGCTCACTGCAGCAGGGGTCCCAGCCTTGCCTAGGGCTGGCTGCTCCTCGCCTGGCTATGCTGCCCAGGAGAGTAGGGCTGAGGGCTGATGGAGTAGGGGATGGTGTGGGTGTGGGGACAGACATGCACATACCCAGCACGCTAAGCTGCACTAGCTTCTGGTCTCGGCCGGCAGCATTGAGGGCTTCACACATGTACATCCCGGAATCCGATGGCTGTGCTCGCGCCAGCTGGAGCGTGTGGGTGCCTGCCCGGGGGGACCCAGAGCCTGGCACCAGCAACCTGGCCCAGCCTCCAGGCCCGCTCCCCTGATCCTAGATCCCTCCCAGACTCACAGCCTTATCCCAGGGTTGTGGAAGCAACTCTCTCCCCACATAACCTCAGAGCTTCATGTGAAGCCTCAGTTTACCCACCAGGCAAGAGGAAGACCTCTTCACCCAGGGAGAGGGCCTGGCTGTCCTTGTACCACATGACCTCGGGACTCGGGTGAGCGTGGACGTCACAGGGGAGGGAGATGCTGCTGTTGATGATGGCGGTGACCTGCTCCGAGTTCAGGCCTGCAATTCGTGGTGGGACTATCCCCACAGCCACCAGGATAAAGAAAGACATGAGAATGCACCCCAGCAGGGGAGCAAGGGCCACGAGGGAAACACCGAGAGCCTTCACTGGGCTCCTGGCTCTTCCCCTCAGCGCATCTTCAAATAGCCTGTGCAGAAACCTCTATTTTTCACAACTATCCCACACATGAGAACACTGGGGCTCAGAGATCAGAGAGGGAGAATCACTTTTCCAAGGCCACACAGCTGGTTGGTGGCTTAGCCAAAATATCAGTCAGGTTTGAGTCCATGACCTTGAGTGCTTAGCACTGTCACCCTCCATCCCTGAGGTCACAGCTGTCACCACATCTGGAGGTGCAGACTCTGGGACGGTGAGACCCCTGACCTGGGTGGCCTCTGTGAGTCTGTTTCCACAGGTGCAAAGTTGGGCTAACCTAGCTCTGCTGGAAGGTGTCAGCCCAGAGGAAGTGCTTAGCCCATGCCATGTACACAGTAAGTGCTCAATAATGGCACTGTAAGGCCTCGGACAAGCCATTCCCTGGCCACTTCCAAAGCTGCTTACAACCATCTGGGGCTGGTCTAATAGTGATCAGAGTTCCCCAGATGCTTTATGTCCTGGATGTGGCTGAGATCCTTGAACTCTGCGTGAGGGTCCCAGAGCCTGGACACTGAAACACCAAGGCAGTGCTCCTCAGGGAGGGCAAGGAGCCCACAGAAGCCACCTGCTCAGGCCAGCTCACCTCGGACTCTGAGTGTAAAGAGCTTCTCTGCAGAGCCCGCCTGGTTCTCGGCCACACACATGTAGCTGGCAGCGTCGGCCACCTCTGCAGTGGAAACCTGTGGGGGCAGGGAGCTGGTGCCTGGGGGGCGCCACAGGCCGGATGGCTCTGAGGGAGCCAGAGACCTCTCAGACTCCCCCATCCCCTGGGAATCACTGTGAGGACCCCTCCCTCTCACTCCATACCAGGCATATGGGTACCAGATGACTCATGAAGACCAGGAGGAGCCCCTTTTAAGGCCACCTCCACACAGGGCTTTGTGTGACATTCAGGAGGGAGCATGTCAGGTTGGTGTTGGGTGACTATCCATAGCAGACTAGATGTGATTTCAGTCCCCCCTCAAGCCCCTGGAGGGCTGTCCTGTGTGTGTTTGGCTCCAGGGGTCCCATGCAGTTCCGTGTCTGGACACTGGCTGGCCAAGGGTGCTGTCTGACGACCTGAGGGCCAGGCACGGCTCTGCACATGTCAGCAGCATTCCCGCAGGGACTGCTCTGTGCCACGTGGGCTGTAGGTGGGGCACGCATGGTGTCCTTGTCTAGGTGTCACCTGAACTTCTAGGTTCTGTGTGTAGCCCTGTGCTGCCCAGCAAGGCTCCTTGCAGATGGCTATTTGCTGGGCTGAATGAAATCCCAGGTGCTCCAGCAGGGTTTCAGGCAAAGCACCTCATCTGTCACAGCCAGTGACCACCCCTTGGTTCCCGGACAAGCAGGGGCTGTCCTGACCTGCAACACTTGCCCGTCCTCCAGGATCTGCAGCCGTGGGCTCGGGGAGAAGGGCAACCCATTCTGGAGCCACGAGATGGTGGGTTCGGGGTTGCCCAGGGCCGGGCACTGCAGGCTGACGGTACTGCTGGCATTGACGGTCACTTCCTCCACCAGCTCCTCAGTGTCACCCAAGATCACAGGTGGGGCTAGGGGTGGGGGAGGAGCAGTAAGAAGCCTGCAAAGGTCCCCGGGGGTGAGGGGTGGGCATGGAGATGAGAGGGGCACTTGGTGCCAGGTGCTGGCTGGGCTCCCCATGCCTTGCTCACCAAGCACCGCCCCCAGGCTCTGATGGGACACAGAGGGTTGTGATGCGCTCAACACCACACGGCGAGGAAGCTTCTAACTTGGAATTTGAAGCCTGTTCTGCCTGGTTTCAGAGCCCAAGTTTGTCATCCCATTACCAGCCTCTGAATGTGGCATGACTGCACGCATGCTGCCTCGACCCCCCGCACCCCCCACAGGTGGCCTGAGACTCCCCCACCGCCCGGCCACTCACTCAGCACCAGCAGCTCGTAGTGCAGCCAGTCCTCGCCCACCTCGTTGGAGGCCTTGCACGAGTACCTGCCAGCATCCTCCGCTCGGGCCAGGGGGATCTGCAGGACCCGGCCTCCTGCAGGGACAGGGACAGAGGCCTGAGCTCAGGGGCTTCCAAAAGAAACCTGCTCTTTCCTCTGGAGGGGAGCCGGGCCATGTCATGGCGCCCTTGCCACCTCTGTGAAATGGAATCAGCCTGCTCTGCCCAGATGATGGAGTTGAGTCAGAGCACAGTCATGGCTGCTGTGTGCCAGGCCCGGACAAGCCTCCTTGCCTTACACCCGTGACTGCGGGGCATGCGCTGCTGCCCCTCCCACCTTACAGGCAGGAGACTGAGGCTCCAGCAGTGCCCAGTAAGGCAGCGGTAGCTGCAGGCTCAGGTCTCCTGTGCTGAGCCCAGCTCCTCGGGGAGGGCGCCGGGAAGGGGCAGAGAACTGGTCAGGAAGCAGAGCAGGCAGCTCCCGAGTCTGTGGTGCTTGGGGGGGGGCGTTGGGAGGTGTCACCTGGGACCCTCTGTGATCAACAGCCAGCCAGGGCCAGGACCTGGCATCTGTGGGGGGCTGGAGCTGGTCTCTAGAAAGGGGCCAGGTCAGGGTCACTATGTGCTCAGGATTCTGGGTTGGGGTTCACTGGCCCAGGCTGTGAGTGGCTTGACCAGGGTCAGAACCTGGGGCTCACTCTGTGCAGTCAGGGGACAGAGGCCAGGATTGGGGAGGCAGTGGCCATGGTCAGGGGTAATTGATATTTGAGGTTAATCTATGGGCAGGGTCAGAATGCAGGTCAGCTTGTGACCATGACCACTACATGCTCAGGATTAGGGGACAGTGGCCAGGGTCAGAGATCAGTAGTGGGATTGGAGGCCAGGGGCAATGACTTGTGCGGGGGGGATAGTGTCATTGGCTGTATTCTGGGTTCAGTTGATGGTCCAGATTAACCTGTGGTGAGGGTCTGAGTTAGGGATCTATGTGTGACTAAGCTGACTGTGCACCAAGATTTAGGGTCAGCATCCAGGTCAGAGGCCAGTGGCCAGGTTAAGGGGTCAGTCCAGGGATTTCCAACAGAAACCAGCAGCTTTCAGTAAGTGTTGCCTCTCCTGGATCTCTGAGAGGCTTCTTTTTTCTTGCAAGCACCAAAGTACAAACTCTGGTACCCCTCTGCTCACTGGAGGCCCGTGCAACCGACCACTTCCCCCTTCAACCCCACTGTGGCCCCGAACCTGGCAGGACATGGTGCAAATCTTAAGTCCAGAGATCATCCAGTCTCCCCGCATGAGACTCAACTGAGGCAGCTGGGCCAGCCATTCAGGGAAGCCAGGCATTTCTAAGCCCCACCCCTGGAGACTTTTAATTCAAAATCATCCACAAAAAATTATTCTAAAATAAAAGTTTAACTTAAAAAACTAAATAACCTTGGGCCGGCCTGG
>NW_007730604.1:30286-56406 GCF_000696425.1 Galeopterus variegatus
AAAAAAAAAAAAGAAGACATGAGCCATGAGCTTTGACCACAGTGTGGTCTCCTAAGCCCAGTGAGAGCTTCTCCAGCGTGTGGGGTCATGAGCCTCATTGAGGTTATTAATAAAGGAACTGACTCCCTCTGCAGAGAGAGGTCCTCACTTCTGCCAGTCATTTCAGGACATTACAGGTCTTGCAGCCCAGAGGTGGGCACAGCTCAGGGTGGGAAACTCTGTTCTAAAAACTAGAGGCAGAAGACGACCCCGTTCTTGCCCCAGGTGAAGAACTTGTAGTCCCAGTTTACAAACTGCAGCTGAGGTCCAGAGTGGGCGCATGCTCTGCCTGAGGTCACACAGTGGGCAGCACGTGGGTGCTCAAAGCACCCACTTCACACAGCCCTGGCCTACCTTGCAGCACAGACACCCCATCCGTGGCTGAGAGGGGCTGATCCTCCCTGTACCAGGTGAGCTCCGGGGGTGGGACCGCATTGGTGTCGCAGTACAGGTAGGCCGGGTTGTTCTCCACGATCTCCCGATATTCTGTCACCCCGCCCCGAACTTCCTCCTCCTGGGACAAGAGCTCGAAGGCTGCACTGGTGTTGCCCATCTTCTGGAACATGGGGGGCACTGGGTGGGGGAGACTAAGCCGTTAGGACACACAGTGGAGGGGCAGGTAACGCACCTCCGCCCAAAGAAATTCCCATGCCAGTCTCCCCCAGCACAGAATTCCAGCATTTGAGCCATTTCCTAAGGTCAAGGCATTTCTTAGATTCAATTACTCCCTCAACCGGTGTTCATTGAGCAACTACTACGTGCTGGGCACTAGGATAACACATAGGATAGCACCTATGGTGCTCATGTCTAATGAGCTCAAAAGCCTCCTTGTCACATGAAAATATTTTTCAGGGGAGGAGGCCAGACACGAAGGTTTAGCCAGCATTTGTTTATTGGAGCACAGAGGCACAAATTCAATGGCTTTTAGAACCTCAGTGTCACCTAACTTGATCACCTGCGTTTTACAAAGGGTGAAACTGAAGCTCAAAGGGGGCAGTAACAACTCCAGGTCACAAGGTCACTTAAAGACAAAGCCAGGGCCAGGGGGCTGGGGACCAGACATGCCAGAGATGGGAAAGGGTACAAGCAGCCTGGAACAGGTGTTCCTCCTGCCAGGCCACTCCAGGAGCATCATGCAGCAAAACCCGGCCATGAACACTCACGCTCACCATCACTAGGCTCGGCCATCAGCCTCCCCGTCTCCCTGCCTCTGTCCTTCCCTCCCTCCCTTCCTTCTTTCTTCATTTGTTTTTAAAAAGGAAAATATTAAATATGCACAACCGCAGGACGTAGAATGTAAGGAGGCCCACGTACCCACAGCCAGCTTCGACAATTATCAACTTGCCTCAACTTACTCTCAACCGAGATTATTTTGAAGCAACTCCCCACGCTTCCTAAGAAAGCAAGGGTGCCTGGCAGAGAGGTCAAGAGCGTGGTGTTTCAGCTTAACCAGACCAAATCCAGGCTCTGCCATTTAGTTCTGTGATTTGGGGCAGGAGGCCTCGTCCCTTTTCTCCTCATTCCCTCGGCCATGGGGGGGTGGGGTGGGAGCAGCACGTCCCCCTGGGTGGGTCGGGTGGTTCAGCAGGCATCGCCCGCATGAAGCTCGCGAACAGACGCGCAGCCAGGAGAGCACTTGGCTACTGTCAGCCTGGCCGACACCACCCTGTTGGTCACGCTGGTTGACACCCCCTTCCATGCCGCTGGCTGGCATCCCCCCCACCCCCAGGCCTGCTGGTGACACATACCCTGGATGAGCACGGTGAAGTCCTGGTCGTCCTCACCAGCTACATTGGTGGCCACGCACAGGTAGCGTCCTGAATCTGACACCTGCGTGGGCTGGATCTGGAGCAGTCGCCCTTCCCCCAGGATGTGGAGCCGCTGGTTGGGGGTCACAGGCTGGGGGAGGACAACAGGGGGGTGTAAGGGAGAGACAGAGATCAGAAATGAGGGGGCGGAAAGCACCAAGACAAGTGCACTTATATTTTAACAAATTAAAACACAAAACAAAACATAAGCGTTAGGAACACCCTGGCAAACCTTGTAAAACCAAATCCATATAACATAAAAATTGGAAGAGAAGTAAATGGGTAAAAATAGCAGTTTAATGTTTATGAGACTTGTTCCCTACAGAGAAGGATTTCTTATTAAAAAATAAAGTGTTGGCAGGGCCTCGACCAGCTCTGGGGCCAGGTGCTTTAAGAGCTGCCTTTTCTGGAAGGTTCCAGGTAGAACCGGCGGGACCCAGATGTGAGAGCCTAAGGCCACCCAGGGGGTCCTGTGCTCACCTGTCCGTCCTTGTACCAGCTGATGGTGGGTGGGGGCACAGCCCAGCACTCACACTCCAGGGTCAAGGTGCTGTTGACCTTGGTCTTTACTTCCTTCACGCTGACCTCCCCCAAGGAGTCATCTTTGGAGATGGAAGGTGGGACTGAAAACCACAAGGGGGTCTGAGAAGTGGGCCTGGGGGGAAGGCTGCTGAGACCCTGAGCTCACCCTGGTCCTGGGGGCAGTCCCAGAAATGGGGGGCTTGCTCCTAAAAGAGTGGAAGAATGGGGACCCTGGAAGCCAACCCATCCCCAGGACTGTTCACCGAGGGGAGAGAGAGTTTGTCTGCGATGGTTGCGGGACAGGGCAGGTCTGAGGCAAGGGAGCCTCTGGCTGCACCAGAAGTGGCAGAAGGAAGACCGGACGGTGAGGCTCTGGAGTCCACGTGGCCCAAGTCCCACCTCACCTTCCCTCCTCTTAGCATCCTCAGCTCTTAATTGGGGAGTGACAGAGCCCACCCCAGCTGCCTGGTGACTATCAGAGGAGACAAGCCACATAAAGCACCCTTGGGTTCCCAGGCAGCCTTCTGCCCACCCAGCTGGTGCCCTGAGGGTCCCCAACTCACTGAGGACTTCCACGTGGTAGTTCTTCATGGCCTCCCCGAGCTCATTGGTGACCACACAGGTGTACTGGCCGGCATCTTCCTTCTGGGCATTCAGGATCTGCAGCCCATGGGTACCTGAGTTGGGGGGCAGTGGCCAGGGTCACCTGGTAGCTGCAGCCTCATGCCAGTCAGGAGCTCAGGCTCACGCATCCCTTCCTCTGACCCGGCCTGATGGCATGTCACCTATCTCCTCACCCCCCCCAACCCCCCAGAGGACATCACCTGGGAGCAGCTGGATGTTCTTGGAGGCCTCAAAAGGGGCCCCGTCCTTCATCCAGGTGATCTGGGGGGAAGGGAAGGCCAGCGCCTCGCAGATCAGAGAAATGGGGTTGTTGATGGTCACGGTCACCTCCTCGTCTGCACTGTCCTCGGTCACTCCCAGGATGGTGGGGACGACTGGGGGGGTGGCACGGAGGGCAGTCACGAACACAGATGCCCAACCCTGGGCCCAGGGACCAGGAAAGCCTGTGCGCTGGTGCTTAGCCTAGATGCTGTTGTACTTGCGTTACACAGACGGGACACAGGCTCAGAGGAGCCCACACATGGTGCGGCCAGACTCAAATCCAGGCTCGCGTGACCCAGAGCACGGGCTCGCCACTGCTAAGCAATACTGCAGGGGAAAGCCGAATAATTTCTGCCTCAATCTCCCCAACACCTTCCCAACATCTAGACTACCTACTAATTTAACCAGAGTGTTCCCAATTCTGTCTGTTTCCAGTTTGTACGCTTCCCTGAGCTGGGGATGGGGAGTGGGGGCTCTTTGCCCTGCTGGGTAGAGTAGCTCTGTTTTCATTAGTCCTAACATGTCATCCTTCCAACCCTGCAGGGGACTCTCCCTTGTGCCACCAGCATTTTTAGAAACAGATTTTACTGAACTAGTCAGCATGCTCTCGTTTGGGTAGATTCTATTTCTCCAGCCTAACAAGACAGTACGCACTACGATGTCCTGGGACAGACGGCCTGTGTGTGAACCCACCACCCTGCCACCTGGCAGAGTCGTGTCACCTCTCTAAGCCTCAGAGCTTTATCAGTGATGCAGGGACAAGAACATCTCCCACCTCCTAGGGTCATTGTGAAGATTCAACCAATCTGGCCTGTCCAAATGCCTGGCCCGTGATAAATGTTTAATTGATATAGCTGCTAATATTATTTTGTATTGTTGTCGTCAAACTTGGAGAAATAGAAGAAAACTTAGTAGAGCGCTTTCTCGCAAGCTGTCTACACGGAGCTGTCACCTGGATCTCCCTCTCGCCAGCACCCAGGGTGGCCAGGAGATGCCCAAACTTACCCAGGACGCTAAGCTGGGAGTGTTTTGTCTTCTCCCCCACGGCGTTGGCTGCGATGCAGGAGTAGTGGCCAGCACTGGACAGGTTGGCCTGGAGGACCTGCAGGAAGGCTCCATCTGGGGAGATGTGGTGGGCGTCTCCCCCAGCCAGGGGCCGGCCGTCTTTGAACCACGTAACCTTGGGCTGTGGGTAGCCTGCATGCAGAGGAAAAAATGAGACGATTCAGCAGGCTTGACCGGGTTAGCCCAGGGGTCAGAGGCTGCTCCCAGACAGAGCAGGGGACATGGATTCTCCATCACAGTTCAGAGGCTCATGAAGCACAGCAAGAAACAGAAGCAGCCACCAGGCCAGGCCAGGGTGCTTTCCTCTGGGATATGGTTGCCTTTTCTTCACAGAGGAGTAAGCAGAGATGGCTCAGTACAGACTGGCAAGACAGAAAGGCGAGTGTTCCTTCCATCTATCCATCCATCCATCCATCCATCCATCCATCCATCCATCCATCCACCCTTCATCCATCTGCCCACCCACCTACCCATTATCCATCCATCCATCCATCCACCCATTTATCCATCCATCCATCCACCCATCCACTCGTCCATCCTTTCACCCACCCATCCATCTGTCCATCGTCTATTCATCTACTCACCCACCCACCCATTCATCCATCCAAACATCCATCCATTCATCCTTTGGCCTATGAGCATTAATGGAAGCCTACTCTACCAGACACTGGGGAAACCATGGTGACAAGGCAGCCCCTGGGTCCTCAAGAGCTCAAATGTCACAAGGCCACTATGGTCCAGTGTGGTCAGTGCTGAGACAGGGAAGCTCTGGGGCCTGTGGGAGCTTAGTGGATACAGCCCTCTGGACCAGGGGCCAACCAAAGACTCCCTGTGGAGGGAGCTGGAAGCTGAGATCTGCAGTCAGGTGAGGAGTGGGGTAGAGTGTTTGGGGCAGAGGGACAGCAAGTGCAGATGAGACTCTCAGTGGGGGCAGCAGGACCGAGGCAGGCAGCGAGATCCCGAAGGTCGCCCTCTTTTCCAAAGCTGCCTTCCCACCCCTTCTCCCAGCCCGCCACTCTGTGTGGCCCCTTACCTGTGGCGTTACATGTCAGGTGTGCAGTGTGTCCCTCAGGGACCTTGATCACCTCGTCCAGATCCTCATTCTCAATACTGGGAGGAACTGGGAGAAGGAAGGAGACAGATGGCTACTGACTGGGGTTGGCCCACTCAGCCCACACAATCAAGAAGCAGGAAGCCAAGAGCCTAGGCTCCTCTCTTCAGTTTCCTGTGACTCAGTTTCCCCATTCCCTTGTGCCTGCTTCCACAAGGCGGTGAGTTTAATAAACATTTGCTGCTGGCTAAGTACCAGTGCCTCTGGGAGAAGACCCTAATTAGAAGAGGGTGGATTTGGTGGTGTTGAAAATATTTGCCCCCTTCCACCTTGGATTTTTCCTACTGTTTCTAGAAAGTTTCATGGCAGCCTCAGAGCAGATGTCTCTGATGAAGCAAAGAAAACAAAGCTTAGCTTCTCCCTCCGTCCCTGTGCTGGGCCCCATGCTGTAGCATGAGCCCTTAGTGCTGGGCCCCAGGAGCTCTCAGGCAGGAAGGGAAGGATTCACGGGGCTCCTTTGACAGTGGGGCTGCAACCTACCCAGGACCTCCACGCTGAAGTTCCTCCGCACTTCCCCAGCCTCGTTGCTTGCCAGGCACGAGTAGAGACCTCTGTCTCGCTCCTGGGCCTGAGTCATCTTCAGCATCCAGCCACCTGGGGAGGGAGAAGAGTGGGATCTGAGCAGCCTCTGTCCCCAGCCAGCTGCCCACCAGGAAGAGGGACGACCAGGCATCATAACTAAATGTGTACGTGTCTGCCTCCCACGGTGTCCCATTCCTCAAATGGGGAAACCAAGGCCCAGGAGGGTAAAGGATGGAGCTGCCTGGACATTAGGCGTGCACCGGAATAAACTTGGTGACTCTGTTCTAGCAAGAAGGAAGTGTCACCCTGGCCACCCCTCACTCTGGGGATTGGCTGGGGCTAAAGGATCAGCAATGAGCAATGTAGTCCTGGCCCAGTTCAGATCCCAACTCTACTTTGACAGACATGGTAAAAGTCCTCCTTCTCTCTAGGCCCTCACAGGACGAGCTGGCTGATCTCAGAGGAACCCAAGGGTCTCCTAAGACCAGTCTGGGGAGGGCAGATCACAGGACTGTTCCTGCACCCAGAGCAGACATCACTAGTTGATCTCCACTTTCCTTTCTGCGGGGCCCAAATGCTGTCTCTGAATTCGTATCTGCACAATGCATCAGGCAGCCCCCACCGAGTGTTCGGAAGTCATGCACAGGGAGGCGTATTTACCATCTCACCATGGGATGCATAGGACAATTGATGGGTCACTGAGGCTGAGCCTCGGTGGGCCTCGAAGTGCCTGCAACATTTGGGTGGGACACTGCCTTTCTGACCTCAGTTTCCCATCTGTATACCAGCAAGGAACATCACAAGCCAATTTGGTGAGGAGGATGAATATTCAGAAGAGAAGGTACTTGGATCAGCATTTCCAAAAGTTTGCTACTGTTCTGTGGGATGTTATATAAGCGCCAAGAGAATTTTTGTTGTTTCTGTAGGACTTACCAGAGCCTTTACTATGCAAACGTTCACTGTGGGTCTCCAGGAGGGAAGCAGAGCAGGAAGCCCTTTCCAAACTTATTTAAATCCATTTTTTTCCCTGGAATACCTCACCTTATCAGTGTTTTAGGGTGTACTTTTTGGGGACCAGCAGCTGGAATAGTTGTTCCAACCAGGCCTGGCAGGTTGGCATCAGAGCTCATGGGCATGTAAAGGACAGAAACAGAGGCAGAGGGCCAGATCTGATTCCCAGGATACAACCCTGGCTGGCATCTTACCCGCCAAGAAGTAGGTGTCCTCCCTGGGGCTGATGGGCTCCTCCCCTCGGAACCAGCGGACCGCCGGGGGGGGGATCCCCGTGGCTTCACAGAGTAGCGTCAAGGGGCTGTTCAAGGCAACAGTGATGTTGGTCAGTGGGTCCAAGTCTCCAAGGAACTCTGGGGGCACTAGACACAAAGAAACCACGTTCAGGATGCAGACCAGGACTGTATGCTCCGTCCCCACCCCCCACTGACTGCCCTCCTTGAAGCGACAAGATCAGAGATGCTCCCACTGAAGCTGTGACACCTAGTAGGGAGTGAGTGGTAGCCACAGGCTGGACTTTGGGGTCAGGCAAACACCTGGGCCCTCAGTTTCTCCAGTCCCTCAGAGGGATGCCAGGAGGATTCAACAAGAGCATGTGTAAAGCGCTTAGTCCAGTGCCTGGAACGGAGCAAATGCTGAACAAATGAGACTGGAGTCGGGGCAAAGGTGAGCCCAGGTGTTTCCCTAAACCTACACATTGGATGACGTGGCAACTCTGCAGTTTGGAAGGGACATGTTCATAAAGGAAGCCACATTCCCCCAGGTAGAACAATGGGTAAGGCTTGGGACCAGCGATACTGCAGGGCCCGATTGGGGGTGGTGTCTGTAAACCGATTCCTGCCCGCCTCTCTCATCTTATCTCTTACCACTCCCTGCCTCTACTTTGAATGACACTTCAGGCATACAGCAGAAGCTCAGGAAGTGATTGCAATGAACCAGGCTGTTCCAGACACCCCGAATGGGCTGTCACTCCTCCAGGCCTTTGCAGAGTCTGTTCCCTCTGCCTGGCACACTCTTCCCTTCACACCAGCTTAACTCCTACTCAGCTTGTATGTTTCAGCTTAAAGGTCACCTCCTCCAGGAGGCTGTCCTGATCTTTCACAAGAGTGATCAGGGTCTTCCTGGTCTTTTCTCAGGCCCCTGAATCCGCCCCGCACCCCCCTCCATCATAGAGCAGTCACGCAGGATAGAGACCACTTATTTCTCCAGTGCCCAGATCAGAGCAGGGGGCAGTAAATATTGGAGGGAAGAAAGGAGGAAAGGAGGGATGCAGGGAGTAGAGAAGGAAGGAAGGGAGGGAGGGAGAGAGGGAGAGAGGGAGAGAGGGAGGGGAGGTGGATTGGGGAGAATTAGGGCTGTTGGGGTCAGTCCTGATTTCAAGAGCCATGTTGCCAGCTTCCCCCCGACAGCAGCCCTCATTGGAGACCTGACTCCAGGAAGAAGAAAGGGTGACCCTGAGAGCACAGCCCGAGGGCTGGCCTGGAGACTGAAGTGCCTTTGCCTTCCCCAACCCGACCCCGTCCTGGCCTCCACCCACTGGCCGCTGGTCCTCACCCAGCACGGAGACTGCAAACCTCCTCTCCGCCCTCCCGGCCACGTTCTCAGCCACGCAGGTGTAGTGTCCGGCGTGGGCAGCCTGTGCCCGCTCCACACGCAGGCTCTGGCCCTGGTTCTGCAGCCGCAGGCCAGGCTCGGCCCCCACGGGGTGGCCGTTCCGCTCCCAGGTCACTGTTGGCCGGGGTTTCCCGGTGGCGTTGCACTCCAGGGTGGCCTCCCCATCCTGGACCACAGAGACCTGTGTGGGGGGCTCCCGGGGGCCAGCAGTCTGAGGGGGAACTGAGGTGGGGAGAAAGCACGTGAGGGAGAGCCTGGGAGCACTCGCCAGGGGCCAGCAGACACACCCTATTCAGGCCTGTGTGCCCCCTGCCACTCACTGGCTGTGTGACCTCGGCTAGGTAACCTCACCTCTCTGGACCTCCTTTTCCTTCTCTGTAATGGGCCTCACTGCCTTCTCTCCCATGCCCTGGGGACCCTCGGTGGGCCTGCTCTTTGGGGACAAGCTCCCAGCACAGCCCTTTCAGGATTTGTGAGGGGGTTTCCCTCAGAAACCAAACCAGAGGCTTCCTGGAGCTTAAACAGTCATTGGGACTGATCGGGATGGGGGATTATTCCACGGGTGGGTTTCTCCCCAAGACACTGAACAGCACTTTTCTTTTTTCTTTCCCTTTCCTTTTTTTTAAAAAAATTTTATTTTGACATTTACTTGTACAGATTTGTGGGGTGCAGTGTGTTATTTCAGTACACGCGTTTACCGCACCATGATTCGCTTAGGGCAGAGAGCGTTGTTTTGTACCTGTTAGTCCACCCCTTATCCTCCCCACAGCTTTTCTTGGTTTTATTTTCCAGCACGATTTTTTTTTTCCTTTTTGTCTTTTTTCATGTCCGGCAACAGATCGCAACCCTCAGTGTCGCGCCCGTACCGGACCAGGACCGGCAACGGGATCGCAACCCTCGGTGTTGCGCCCGCACCTCGCTCAGCCAGTGAGCGGGAACCGGTCTGTATGTGGGATCCGAACCCTCGGCGGGAGCGCCGGCGCACTCCCAAGCGGTGCACTGTAGCAGTGTGCCACCGGGCCGGCCCCTCCAGCACGATTTTTACAAGGCTGAAATATTTAATTTCATCCCCGCAGGACAAGTGGATGGAGATTTCGGTTTCCAATATACAAAGGAAGTTCACACAAATTTTACATTTCTTCCATATTGCCAACTGTTTCAAGATGCTTGTTCTCTGGGCCATCGGGATCATGCCACCCCCTCTCCCGTGCTTAGGATAGGAGCTGTCAGACGCTGATGGGAAGGTGGTTAATAAAATGCCAGTAATCTGAGAGAACGTGGCAGCACGCTCATCATGGCTGTGCCTGTCTCTGCTCGATTCTGGGGGTGGGGTCTGCACGCCCTTCCCGGCCCCTTCCCCGCCCGGCTCACCGTGCACCTCCAGCTGCTGGTCCTGGCTGCTGGTCCCCGCCACGTTGCTGCACTCACAGGTGTATGTTCCCTCCTGGGCTGGCTGGGCCTGTCCCAGGTACAGCAGCCTCCCCACAGCTGACACGTGTTCGAGGCCGGCCCCCTCCCCAGGCAGTGGCTGACCTGGGGACAGTGAGGAAGAAGCCCCTGCTCTAGAGCATTTGCAGGCACACAGGTCCTTCCACCAGGGATGTCTGTCCACCACCCATTCCTGCCAACTTCTGCTCATCCCTCAGGTGCCCACAGACATCACCTCCTCCAGGAAGCCCTCCCTGAGTGCCAAATGTGGTCCTGACATTCCCTCTGAGCACCAGCCCCCACTCTTCCTGCGGAGCTTCTCCCCACCACAGATCTGCCTACAGGTGATTTGTCTGAATCCCACCCTGGCCTAGGCCCTCCAGAATGGCAGACCCTGCCTCTCTTTTCCCCTGGGATCCTCAGAGGCTCCCCAGGGCCTGGCATACAGCAGGGCTCAGCTCAGTGAAGGCTACTGAATGGATGACCTGCCCATCTAGCGACAGTGGCCCGAGGAGGGAAACCCAGCAGCTGGTACACCCAGCAGCAAGAAGACCCTGTTGTAAGGGAAGGATTTGTAGGCCTTGAGCTGCTGGATTAAGCACTCCCTCACCTGCTGATGGAGGAACAGATCTCTGCGAAGAATGTCCTGGCAGGGGCGGAGGCCCAGCGGCCACCTGACAGCACCTCCTCCTTCTGCCTTCTCCGCTCTGCCCTGGGGACCACAGCCTATCTGGCTGCTCCCAGGGTGATTCTTGCCCAGACCTCTCCTCTGAGCTCCAGACACCTACATCTCTGCCCGCTTGACATCTCATCGGGTGTCTAATGGACATCTCAAAATTATCACACCCCAAACTCCAGGTCTTCTCCCCAAACTTGCCCCCAAAGCCTCCCATCGCAGGGATGACAGCTCCACTCTCCTCCGTCCTCCTGGCCTCCTCCCTTCCTCTCACTCCCTTTCCAACCGGTCAGGAAATCCCACCAGCACCACCTTCAAACTACATCCAGGCTCCGGCCCCTCCCGGCACCTCACGGCTCCCCCCGAGTCCAGGCGGCCAGCGTCTCTCGCCTGCAGTCCTGCATGAGCCTCCGTGCTGGCCACTCCTGTCCCTGCCCTCAGTGGTCTTTTCTCATGATGGCTGGCAGAGTAGCCCTGCTACAGTGTCAGTCATATGGTGTCCCTTCTCTGTCCAGAGCCCTGCAGTGGCCCCTTCTCACTCAAGGTAAAAGCCAAGATACTTACAATGGCTCTGGTCCAGCCCCCACCACTCTGGTGACCATCTCCTGCTATCGTCCCCCTGGCTGACTCCACTCCAGCCTCACTGGCCTCTTTGCAGTTCTTCAAACATGCTTGGCTCATTCCTGCCTCAGGACCTTTGCACTGACCGTCGCCTCTGCCTAGAGTGCTTTTCACTGAGATACTCTCACGGCCATCCCTCACCTTCTTCAAGTCTGCTTGCTCCAACGTCCCCGGCCACTGAACTGAAAACTGCAGTCCTACCCCCCAGGACATCTTCTCCCCCTTGCAGACTTTGTTTCCCTCCATAGCACTTATCACCTCAGGTAGCAAGTCATTCACTAACTTCTTGTTTATTATCTGACGCCGCCACCGTGCTGGTGAGGACTTGTGTGTTTTATGCGCTGCTGTAACCCCAGTGCCTAGAACAGGGCCCGGCACAGAGAGGCTCTCAATAAATATTGGTTGAATGAATTCCAAATATTATTGAGCACCTATTTTGTATCAGGCAGTGAACTTGGGATTCAGTGGTAGCCACGACGGTGTACCTCACTGGGCTCACAGACTAATGGAGGAGCAGATATGGAAGGACTAAGGTGGGTGACACATGCCAAGTTATCACACAGAGGCTGCACCCTTGAGGCCCTGCCCCAGCCAGGAGGGCTTCCTGGAAGAAGCAATGTCTGAAGTGGGACCTCAAATCAATCCAGTTCTCACTCGCTGGGAAAGGGTCAGGGGGCCCTTCAGGTTTGGGACTGAGCAGAGAGGGGCTGGGGGAAGTGTCACTTCTGTAACCGGCACCCCACCCCCTAGGGCTATAAGCCCACCATCTCAGCTAGGCTCTGGGGTGGGGGATGGGGAGCAGCCTCCCTGTGCTGGGCCAGGGCAGCAATCCTACCGTCCTTCCTCCAGGAGATCTTGGGGAAGGGGATGCCCCGGCATTCGCAGGACAGCCTGGCAGGGTGCCCCTCGCTCACGGTCAGGGTGCGGGGCTCCCTTGAGGGGAACACTGGAGCAACTGAGTCAGAGAAGAGAATGGGTGAGGTGGTGGGGGACTGGGATGGGGAAGGGACTGGGAGGTAAGGGGGGTGGAGTGGGGCTGTATCCTGGGACCCAAGCGAGGCAGCACCCCACCCCCCCACAGGGCCTGGGAGCCACCAGCCTGGGAGATGCTTACCCCAGACATTCAGGTTGTAGTGTTTCTCCGAGCGGCCCACCTGGTTCAGGGCCTCACAGGTGTAGCGGCCTGTGTCCCACACCTCCGCCCTGTCCACCTGGCCGGGAACAGAGACAGCCCATCGGCAGGGGCAGCCCAGAGACAGGGTCAGCCCTGACAGAATGTGCGACCTCAGGCACAACATTACCTTGCTGAGCCCAACCTCCCCAGCGGGAACATGGAGGAAATGAAAGCACCTCCCCCACCAATTGGACAGTGAAGCTTCCAGAAGCCTGTGCCTGCAGCAGGCCTGACACGAGCCCACCCCTGGAGAGCAGCCCACCAGCCTCCCCCACTTGC
The DNA here is from genome assembly GCF_000696425.1 of Galeopterus variegatus. Taxonomy (NCBI): domain Eukaryota; kingdom Metazoa; phylum Chordata; class Mammalia; order Dermoptera; family Cynocephalidae; genus Galeopterus; species Galeopterus variegatus. Next base: position 43,042 of record NW_007730604.1, read on the forward strand.
CATCCACAGCCCAAACCTGCCGAGGGGGTGGGCACGTGCCCGGCAGACCCGCTCTGGCCCTGGATTTGCTCCCAGGCTCTCAGAAAGTCCAGTGGGACAGACCAGAGGAAAGATGGAGGGTAAAGGATGGGGGGACATGACCTCGGGGGCCAGATCCTGACACGGGGGGTGGGACTGGGCTGTGGCTTTGAAGAATGAAGGGAAAGGAGGGGAAGCCAAACTTCGATGCTCAGAGTTGGGAACGATCCTATCACGAGGTGTAGAGGGGCCGGGGGAGGAGGACCAGACTGGTGCAGAAGGTTCTCCCCAGCAGCTGGAGACACTGGCCATCCCCTGCGGGGCTTGCAGGTCACACTGAGCTCAACTGATGCTCTTGGGGGTTCTGAGACACCCACAGGCCTGGCCCTGCCCGGGACTCAGCTCCGCCAAAAGGTGGGGGTGGGTCGGCCGGCCGGGAGGCCACGCACCTCCAGCAAGGCCTTGTCTGCGGAGAGGCGGACCCCCGGGCGCAGCTCCAGGGGCTGCCCGTCCTTCCGCCAGCTCAGCACGGGAAGGGGCACGGCGTGGCTCTGGCACTCCAGGGCCACTGACTCGTTAGCCACGATGGACACGTTCAGCTCTTCTCCGAGGATGCTCGGGGGCACTGTGGGAGGGGGCAGGGAGGGGCTCTCTCAGGCATTTGGGGTGGGGCCGGCAGACAGGGCCATGACCTGGGTCGGGGGCAGCCACTTCCAGCAGCCAGGAGCAAAATCAGCAGATGGGGAGTCCCCGCTAGGACTGGGGCCCGTGCCTGAGCCTCAACCTGCTTCCCACCCCTCACCTGCCTGCACAGTCTTTCTTCAAAAGGAGGCCCCCAAATCTGAGAAACATGGGTGGATTGTAACAATAGCCATGTTGGGCCGGCCTGGTGGCGCACTAGTACAGTGTGCCGCTTGGGAGTGCGGCGGCGCTCCCGCCGAGGGTTCGGATCCCACATACAGACCGGCTGCTCACTGGCTGAGCAAGGTGCGGGCGCAACACCGAGGGTTGCGATCCCGTTGCCGGTCCTGGTCCGGTACAGGCGCGACACTGAGGGTTGCGATCCGTTGCCGGTCACGAAAAAAGACAAAAAGGAAAAAAAAAAATAGCCATGTCCTGGATGGGACACTGTCCTAGAGTTCTGGAAGATGTCACCACTGAGGGGAACTGGGCAAAGGAAACTCAGATTATCTCTGTACTGTTTCTTTCTCTTTTCCTTTTTTTTTCTGTATTGTTTCTTTTTTCTTTTTTGTCTTTTTTTTTACTGACTGGTAACGGGATCGCAACCCTCGGTGTCGCGCCTGCACCACGCTCAGCCAGTGAGCGGGAACCAGTCTCCACATGGGATCCGAACCCTCGGCGGGAGCGCCGCCGTACTCCCAAGCGGCGCACTCTCCAGTGCGCCACCGGGCCGGCCCTGTATTGTTTCTTACAACTATATGTGAATCTACAATAATATACAATTATCTCAAAGATTTAAAAATTTAATTATATTTTCATTTTTAAAAAAATGCTAAAAAGCAGTTTCCAGAACCAACTTTTCCCCTCAAGACAAAAATAACTAGTGCAGCATAGCGGTTATGAACACAGGGCCTGGAGTCAGAGCTCCGGGGCTGGGGTCCTGTGCTCTACACCGGCTCAAGTGGGTCCCTGAGATGCTACTCAGCGCCTCTGGGCCTTGGTTTCCTCATCTGTAAAATGAGCCTAATGAACATCTGTGAGATGAAATTCGATGGCACAGGTTGGTGCTTGGGCACATGATACCTGTTAGCTCTGACCTGACGCCAGCAAAGGGAAAGAGCTAGAACCGAAGGCTTCCTCACATTCCTGCCCAAGAGTCCACATTTCCCAGGTTCTTTCTTGTGCCTCCACAGCAGTACAAAGAAATTAAAAAACAATTGTAACCATAACCTTGTGCTCCGATGAGCTTAGTGAGTCCCCATGACAACCACTGAGGTAGGTGCTATCCTTCCCCCCATTTTACAGATGAAGAAATGGAGGCCCAGACAAGCAAAGTGATCAGCTCAAGGTCACAGAGGCACGACACTCAAGAGCCAGTGTTCCTAACCACCACCTCACACTGCCTTTCCAGAATGGACGGACACCCCCATTTGACCCAGAACAGTGAGAAGCTGCGCCTCCTGACTCTCGGCCGGTTCTCCTCCTACCACTCCATGCTCCTTCCACCTCTCCCCTGAACACGGAGCTCCTGGCCATGCAGGGCCAACCCCCTGTCCACCCATTCAGCTCACACTCCAGACGGGTCTCGGGGGGTTCAACTGACCCCCACTTGAAGGCAGCCACGTGTCAGGCAGCACCTCCTCCATCCAACCACCCTCCCTCCCTTTGGATGTGGTCAGGGACACCCCCACCCAATCTTCCTGGAGCTGCTGGTCTGGACCATGTGGCCTTCCTGGCCTGCGACTCACTGTGCACTTGTAGGATGACATCCCGGCGGTCCTCGCCCACTGCATTTACAGCCACGCAGGAGTAGCTGCCAGAGTCGGAGGCCCGGGCACTGGCCAAGGTGAGGACCCGGCCCCCAGGGAAGACCTGTGAGCCCAGAGGAAAGCCCACATCAGGCAGACGTCCCACTGTGGCATACCACAGGGGACAACACCCCACCTTCACAAGCTGGCCCTGCCACCAGGCACACCTGGACAGCCTGTCCCCAACCCCCAGATCCCCCGCAACACAGGGCCTCTGCTGGTTGGAGGGCAGTCACATGGATCCGCCAAGAGTTCACTAGAGCCCCACTGCCCACTCGCCACATGTGGCTAGTGAGCCCTTGAAATGTGGCCAGTCCAAATTGAGATGGGCCACAAGTGCAAAATACACAGTGGTTTCAGAGAGCTAGTGTGGAAAAAAACCATAAAATGTCTCATTAATAATTTTCCACATTGGTTCTATGATGAAATGAAACCATTTTGGATACATTGGATCGACTAACATGTATTATTAAAATGGTGACACCTGTTTCTTCCCACTCATTTTAATGTGGCTACAAGAACATTTTAAATGACATACATGGCTCTGTTCGCGGCATGCACTGTGTGCCTGTTGGGTGGCGCAGCTCTAGGCAGCTCTGTTCAGTGTCCCCTCCCTTCCCCCTCCAGACCGTGGTCCCGGACACACGGCTTCTCCCTCACCCTAAGGTCCCAGGGCCTGATTCTGCTCCTGGCACCTTTTGGAGGCCCAGGGAGGTGGACCAGGGCCACCCAGCACTACTGACCTGGAAGCCGGGGGTCCCTGCCATGGACACAGGGTTTCCATCCTTCAGCCACATCAGTGTGGGGCTGGGGGCCCCAGTGGCATTACAGGTCAGCCGGACGGGGGCGTTGAGAAGCACGGGGCCTGGCAGGCTGGGCGGCAGTGTGATTCGCGGTGGCACTGCAGGGCGGGGGTGGCACAGGGCACAGGTTGAGCCCCATGGGGGGGAAGCAGGCAGGGCCCCGGCTGGGCACCCCCACAGGAGTGCACGGCCACAAACAAAAGCACAGGGACAGCCGTCCCGACACAGGCAGGCCAGGACTGCTCGTCTCCTCCTTTGAACACCACCATGAGGCTTCTACAGATGGGAAACTGAGGCCCAGAGAGGGGAAGCTGATAGAGTGCCACAAATACTAGCTTAGCACAAGGACAGCCACGTTAGAGCCTAATGCTGAGGAGAGAACTCTGCTGGAACAACGTAGGAGGAATAAAGCGGAGCCATTGCTCAGCAACTTGCAAAATTAAGTCTTGTTTGCAGCTGCAGGCGTCCTGGGAAGGAGAAAATGCCAGAGCCAAGCAGTCTGACTGCAGGCTTCACAGGACAGAGCCCAGGGTCGGAGATTAAGACACGCGGATCAGCGCGTAGTCACTGACCCCAACCCTGCTGCATCTTCCACCACACTTCTCATGTGTCCCTTTGTCTTATATAATCCTCCCCCAAAACCCTAGGACTCGGAGACAATTCTAGACCATCTCCTCAGATGTCTGATAATAAACTTCCTGCCCCACACCCACATGTGGGACTGATGAGTCTTTTGTTTCTGAGCTGAGAGCAGTGGGACCTGGGCACCGGTAACAAAGTCACCTGCCCAAGGTGCACCAGCTGGGAAGCAGCACACACAGCACTTGGACGTGGCCTCCGGTCAACAGGAGGTCATTTATCATGGGGATGGTGTGGGGAGCAAGAGTGAGGGCCTGGGGACACTTTCATGTCCCAGCTCAGAGCTATCAGATGAAACACTATCTTACAGGCATCCGTCTTGGGGAGAAAATGGTCAGAAGATTCCACTCCATCTGGGAGGCATGAGCCACGATGCCCAGGGCCCCAGGCCCCTGCCTAGCTGCCCGCTTCTCTCAGGATAAAGACTCAGCCTCTCCCACAGCCCCCACATGGCCACCAGTACCACCCTAGCCCCTCCTCTTATTGTTTCGTAAGTTCCAGAACCCCTGACCTCCTTTCAGTTTCTCAAATTCCCCGGGTCTCTGCAGAGACTGAGCAGGTGTCAGTTTAGGTACCCAGATGTCAAAGATGCCTCGTGGACTCCCCAGGCCGGGGCAGGGCTGGTTACAGGCACTTGGCTGCAACTCACGTCTACTGGCTCTTTTCATGATTGTCATGATGCCGTACTTTGGGTAATGATCTAATTACTGTTTCCTACACTAGACTGAAAGCTCCTATGTCTGTCTCATGCAGGGATGGAGCCCCAGGGTCTGCCCCAGAGCATGTACTCGATAAATGTGGGTAGATAGAGGATGGAGAGATGGAAGGACGGATGGATGAATGGATGGGTGGATGCGCAAAGGGACTGTCAGATGGGTGGGTGGCTGGATGGTTGAGTCAACGGATGCAAGGTTGGATGTCTGCATGCACGGAGGGAAGGGTGGCTGGCAGGATGGCCAGATGGATGGCTGGGTGGGTGAGTAGGTAGATGAAGGAAGGGATGACGCACAGACTGACAGACAGACAAATGGACGGAAACACAACTTTTTGGACAAGGGCCCCTGTAGTCCCGAGGCAGCTCACCATTGACCCGCAGGCCAAACCGCAGCTCCGTGCTGCCTGCCACATTGGAGGCCACACAGCGGTAGCTCCCAGCATTGGACAGCCCAGCTCGCTCAATGCGCAGAACTCTCCCATCAGCTGACACTGCCACTCCCATCTGGGCAGAGACAGGCTGGAGGCCCTTGAACCAGGAGACATCTAGGGAGGAGAAGATAGATGCAAGGGGTCCTGCCAGCCCTTCAGACTCTGCTGGTGTAGCTGGCATCCAATAGAAGCCTCCAGGGTGGCCACAGTTTCTTTCAGGCACTGGAGAAAGCCAGAGTTCTTCAGGAAGGAGGTGGAACAGGGCAGTGCCACCTGAGGCAGGACCCAGGGCAGAGGGCAAGCCCCATGAGTGGAGGCTGGGGCGGTCAGGAGCGGGGGCAGTCAAACCCAGCTGGGCCTCCTCATCTCCTCTCCCACCAGGAGACCTCTCGGCAGGGACAGCTGTGGAGCAGGACACGGGCCACCCCAAAACAGCAGCCTCACAGTCAGGGAGGGGCCGCTTCCATCATCAGCTCCCGTTCATCATCAGCTCCCATCCATCCTGCCAGGGCTCACCCAGAACACACCAGGGTGCCCCATGGGAAGGGCAGACACCCTAGGGCTCACCTATCCCAGATAAAGCAGGTGGGCCTGGTTCAGATGGGGGCTTCCTCCTGGGCCCACAATAAGCCCCACCCCATCCTGTATGTGGAACCCCCGCACCCAGCCCCAGGCGTCCAGCCCTTTCCTGAGCTGCTGGTCTAGAGAAGAGGCCCAGACGGTGACTCAGAGGTCCTGGTCCTCGCCCCCTGCCCTGGGGCAGCCCTGGGAAGTTGCAGACTCTGAGCAAAAGCCCTGCAAGTTTGCTTTGGACACCAGCAAAGGCTCTGGACCCTGGCCAGATGTGATGGGCACTGGATGGGCACATCACCAGATGTGATGGGCACTGGATAAAAGCTGCTGAGAAAGAAGAAAGGAAAACAGGAGAAGGGGGGGCCTGCTCACTTGTCCCCATTATTTCCACAGCCAGAGTGGCACCCAGGGTACATGCCGACCTCATTAGATGGGGAATAGGCTTTCAGCCAAGAAGAGGGGTCTTACCAGGAGGGGGCACGCCCGAAGCCAGACACTCCAAGGTCACTGAGGCATTTTCCAGCACTGCCTTGTTGACTGGCCCTGGCTCAATGTTGGGGGGCACTAGGGGGAGACAAGGAGAGATCCAGCTTTGTGGGTGTGAGCTCTGGGTACCTCCTATCCCAGACATCCCAGTGCCCCTCCCAGTCTTCCCAGGAGTTGGGGCATCGAGGGCTCTAAATCAGCTCAGGTCCTTGACCAGGAAACCCCACTCCTGGAACCAAGACCTCGCAAGGCTACAATCTTCACTGCAATCGTACAAGGGTCACCCCAGCACCAGTCCCTCAGGAAGAGCCAACATTCAGCACAACAGGGTGGTGGAATCCCATGCAGCTGTGGCAAGTGACAAGGGCAGGGATTTGCTTGCAAATGAACCCAAATAATGAATAAAACCAGCAAAGGTAGATCTGAGTGAGGGCAAGGCCCACTGCTGCAAATCCCACCAAAAACAACCGAAAGGGGCCACAGGGCGTCCCCTACGCTTTCACCTTGGACTCCCCACTTCTTCTGAAGTTAAGGGCACATCTGTGATTGTAAAACCTCCTCCCCTCCTGACCCCAGGGTCCTCCAGGGACCACCTGCCATCCCTGAACCTGGGCCCCACTGGTGACCACATCCTCACCCAAAACCTTTAGCGCCACGTCCCTCTTGCTCTCCCCAGCCAGGTTAGTGGCGGCACAAGTGTAGACGCCTTCGTCCCTCAGGTCCACCTTTTCAATCTGGAAGAAGGAGCAGGGCAGTGGGGGGGAGTGGGACTGCGACTGTGGGGGAAGCCACAGGGCCTGGGCCTGGAGGGGAGTCAGAGTGATAATGGGACATGGTGAGTGGCCAGGCGGCTGCTGGCTCCCACGGATGGAGACACGAGGCATGGGGACATGTTTGGCTCTGGGGTAGTTATGAACCGAGCACTCACATTCCAGGGGCTCCTCTGGTCTCTGGGTGTACTCCTCCCCTCTCCCCCCCAAGTTTTCTCTCTCTGTCACCTGAAGCTCTGAGATCTGGAATAGGCTAAGGGCCCCCTCCCCTCTTCAGACCCAACACCCCAAGGTCCACCGAGCTTTTCCAGGCTGAGAAGGCTCTGTGCCTGTCCTACCCTCAGGCTGCCAGGGCCTTCCTTGGGGTCTCCAGTTCCCCTAAAGAGCAGCCCCTCCACCTGTGCCCAGCTGCCCCCCAACCCTGGGGCCCCTGCATGTACCTGCAGTTTCCCCCCTGAGGCTGCCAGGGCCATCCCATTCTTCCACCAGCGGAGGCTTGGGGTAGGCACCCCAGCCCCTACACACTGGAGGGTCAAAGGCTGCAGGAAAGGGGCTGTGATGTTCTCACCCCCGATGATGATGACGGATGGGAGCTCTGGCAGGAGGAGAGGTGGCGAGGGCCCAGGTCAGGGTCAGGAGGGGTGCTGTGGACCTCCAGAAACCCCCCAATGCCTGAGGGTGAGGAGGTGGCCTTGCAGGGCTGGGACAAGGGCTGGCCTCTAGCTTCCCTCCACCCTACCTGCCAGACACCTGGCTTAGGGGAAAGAGCTCCAGACTGGGAGCCAGAAGAGCAGGTCTTCCCCTTTAAAAATCCCCCCATCCATACAATCCTGAGCACATATATGAAAAAAAATTTTCCCATCCACCCATCCATCCATCCATCCATCTATGCATCCATATGTGCACTGAACATATACTCTGTGCCCAAAACTGTATTAGCCCCTGGACACAGCAGAGAAAGGAGGCCACCGTACTGCCCTCTCAAGCTCCCAGAGCTGGACAGCAGAGATGGACAAGCAAACAAGCAATCTCAGATGCAGATTAGAAACATGATGGACTAGGAAGGCTTCCTCGAGGAAGGGATGTTTTAGGACAGACCTGAGAGGTAGGGAGGAGCTAGGCAGGTAAAGAAGAGGGAGAAAGTTCCAGGCAGAGGGAACAGCACACGCAGACTCGCAGATGAGACAGCAAAAACGTTGATGTATAGAAAGGATCGGACGAACTCCAGGTGGTCAGCATAAAGACAGCGAGTGCGGAGAGGAGGGCAGGACAGGAAGGGAGGCCTGGGGGCTGGACCGGACAGGCAACAAGTGCAATAAGCCGCCGAGACCAGCCTCTCACACCCACGTCCATTGGGGGAACTGGGAAGTCCAGCCCAGAAATGCTGTCCAGAGGTGACCAGCCCTATGTCCTTCCCAGGTCCACCAGGCTTGACACAGGCCCAGATGGCCACAGCCCTCTGGCTCCACCCACCCCTGGCATCTAAGGCAGCCCACGGTCCCAGAACCCCGGGCACCCACTCACCATGCACAGACACCTCCACCTCGGCCCCGGCAGTGCCTGCCTCGTTGGTAGCCTGGCAGGCGAAGAGGCCTGCGTGGGCCAGCTCCACACGGTCAATGTGCAGTGTGGCCCCTTGTGAGGTCACCTGCACCCCGGCCAGCTCCTCTGCTGGGCGGCCATTATGCAGCCACCTAAGGTGTGCAGGGAGGGGGACAGGTCAGCCTGAGGCTGGCGAAGGCCGGGCTGGGCAAGACAAGCCAGGATGCTTGAAGCACCTCCCGCCCGCTCTCCTCATCCCAGGCTCTGTGGTCTGTCACACTCCTGGGAACAGGGGCGGCTCCCTTCCCCACCTACCCCCTCAGCACACACTCTGCGCACCCCCAACGCTGGCCTCCAACCCCCATACGCACCGGATGGTGGGCACCGGGGAGCCTGAGGCCCAGCAGGGAAGTTCCAGGGGCTGTCCCACGATGGTCGTCACCTGGCCCGAGCCTTCAGCCACCAGGAGCTGCGGGGGCACTGCGGGCAGGAGCCGCCATTTGGAGCTGAGCAAACCCTGGCCTCAAGTCCTCCCAAGTCTGCAGTGCCCTCAGAGCAAGGCCCAGCCTCACCTTACCCTGCGAGTCTCCCAAGAGCGGTCCCTCCTCCAGGAGGCCTCTGAGGGCCACCCGAGGCTGGGTGAGGGGCCCTCCCAGCTCTCCCCGCACAGGCACGGGCCCTGCCCCCCACCAGGCTGAGGACTCAGGAGTCCGGTCTGCCTTGTGCTCTGCTTTATTTCCAGTACTCACGGCGCAGCACAGTTAGTGCTGAGGATGGATCGAATGGATGGAAGAAGAAAGACCCTGCCCCACCCCGGCCTGGGACCAGCCCACAGCACAGCTTCTGGCCTTAGGAAGTTCTCGATAAATGTCCATTCCACTGATGGAAGGCAGACGGCGTCCTCCGTCCTGGGTGACCTGGCCCAGGGTCCTAGCCCCCTCCTAGCCCCACTGCCCCCAGGTCAGTCCTCAGCGTCCTTATCTGTGTCATTCAATATGGGACACTGGTTACTTCATGTCCCTCCACCCCCTCAAGGTCTGCTGGGGACAAGAGCACAGCAGGGGGGTTGTCCACAGCCCAGGCAGCTCTGGGGGTCGGGTCTGGGCTCACCCTGCACCTCCACGGAGTACAGGAGCACAGCCTCCCCAGCAGGGCTGCTGGCCACGCAGCTGTACAGGCCTCCGGACGCCTCCCCTGGGCTCTCCAGCCGCAGCACGTCGCCGCCCGGCTCCAGCCACGTCCCGTTGCTCTCTGCCACGGGCAGCCCCTCATGGTACCAGGAGAGGGTGGGGGTTGGGTGGCCTGTGGCCACACACTCCAGTTCCACGGGTCTCCCGGCCACAGCCTTCACCACGTAGGGTCCTCCACCAGCACCCTCGATGATGGGTGGGACTGGGGAAGGGGCAGGGGCTGCTCAGTGGCCAGAGCCAGATGCCAGCCCCTCGGCTCTGTGTGGAGACCCCCCAGCCCCACATGCCTGCCTGTGTGAAGCGCTTCCTTCCTGCACCTCCACTAGCTGCAGCCCCCTGCTCAGGGATCACCTCCTCCAGGAAGCCTCCCCCAGACCTGGTTGGAAGCATTCACACCCTCCTGGGATCCCCAGCAGCCACCTCCCTGGGCACCTCCCTGGGCACCTCTACATCCACGTGCTACCCCTGCCAGCTCGTCACCAGTACAGCGATGGCTTGTCTGTGGGTGTCTCCAATATTTGCTGAGCCCAAAGTGATGGCTCCCAAGGCCAGGACAAGAGCATGGCTCCCAGGAGCCCCTCCCTGGTCTGACGAAGAAGTTTACCGGGGTGGAGCTGATCCCCGACAGCTTGGCCTTGGGGGCTCTTATCTCAGTCAGTGATGACCCAGGGGGGCAGAATTTTAGCTGTGCTCAGAGCCCACTGTAGCCAAGCCAGAGGGGGAAATCTCCCTCTTTCCCTTGGGGGCCCCCCAAGTTGCTGAGATCATTAAGCAGGGGACACACGGCAATCATGGACTGGGATGTGCTTCTCAACCTTGACTGGGTCACAAGGCCCTTTGGAAATGTAATGAAGACTCACACGTGTACGTTTTCATCCCATTTCAAGGAGGTCCTCAGATCCCCAAATAAGAGCCCCTGAGCTAGCAGCTAGGCCCACCCTCAGAGGCTGCCATAGACCCCACACAGCCCAACTCCCCTTCGGGGTCCCCAGGGCTCCAGCATCCAAGCCCTTTGCATCTTGGGGGGCCAGAGCTCCTGAGCTTACTCCTTGTGAGGGGCCAGGATGACCCCTGTGGCCGGCATGCTGCCCCCTCAAGCTTCCTCGGGGGGCTACTCAGGCCCCAGCCAGGCCACCTCCAGCCTCCCCCACCTCCCAAGTTCTTCTCCTTTGCACATCCCCAGAGCCAAGCCCCCTCAGAGTCTGGCCACGCCGAGGTCAACAGCGGGAGATCTGGAGTCAGATCTACCTGGGTATGAACTGGGCCCCATCACCTTCTAGTGGTGTGACCTTGGACAAGCCTCTGTCTCCCAGAGTGTCACTGCACTCATCTGTGAGTAGGGACACCAGAGCCAGTCACAGCACCAGCTGATCAAACGAGCTAATGCTACGAGGTAGGGCCTGGCTTACAGTAAGTGATTAACTAAACACAGTTCCCATCGGTGGTGGTCCTGGGGTCTAGGCCTGGCTTACAGTAAGTGNGTATGACGGACATGTGGATGTAGGGACGTGTGGATGTATGACGGACGAGTGGATGTAGGGACGTGTGGATGTATGACGGACATGTGGATGCAGGGACGTGTGGATGTCTGATGGACATGTGGATGCAGGGACATGTGGATGTATGACGGACATGTGGATGTATGACGGATGTGTGGATGTATGACGGACATGTGGATGCAGGGACGTGTGGATGTATGACGGACATGTGGATGCAGGGACGTGTGGATGTATGACGGACATGTGGATGCACGGATGTGTGGATGTCTGATGGACATGTGGATGCAGGGACATGTGGATGTATGACGGACATGTGGATGCACGGATGTGTGGATGTATGACGGACATGTGGATGCAGGGACGTGTGGGTGAATGAAGGACATGTGGATGCAGGAACGTGTGGGTGAATGACGGACATGTGGATGTATGACAGACGTGCATGTAGGACGTGTGGATGTATGATGGACATGTGGATGCAGGGACGTGTGGATGTATGACGGACATGTGGATGCAGGGACGTGTGGATGTATGACGGACATGTGGATGTATGACGGATGTGTGGATGTATGACGGACGTGTGGATGTATGATGGACGTGTGGATGTATGACAGACGTGTGGATGCAGGGACGTGTGGATGTATGACGGACATGTGGATGCAGGGACGTGTGGGTGAATGAAGGACATGTGGATGCAGGAACGTGTGGGTGAATGACGGACATGTGGATGTATGACAGACGTGCATGTAGGACGTGTGGATGTATGATGGACATGTGGATGCAGGGACGTGTGGGTGAATGAAGGACATGTGGATGCAGGAACGTGTGGGTGAATGACGGACATGTGGATGTATGACAGACGTGCATGTAGGACGTGTGGATGTATGATGGACATGTGGATGCAGGGACGTGTGGGTGAATGAAGGACATGTGGATGCAGGAACGTGTGGGTGAATGACGGACATGTGGATGTATGACAGACGTGCATGTAGGACGTGTGGATGTATGATGGACATGTGGATGCAGGGACGTGTGGGTGAATGAAGGACATGTGGATGCAGGAACGTGTGGGTGAATGACGGACATGTGGATGTATGACAGACGTGCATGTAGGACGTGTGGATGTATGACGGACATGTGGATGCAGGGACGTGTGGATGTATGACGGACATGTGGATGCAGGGACGTGGATGTATGATGGACATGTGGATGCAGGGACGTGTGGATGCATGACGGACATGTGGATGCAGGGACGTGTGGATGCATGACAGACATGTGGATGTATGACGGACATGTGGATGCAGGGACGTGTGGATGTATGACGGACATGCGGATGTAGGGACATGTGGATGTATGACGGACATGTGGGTGCAGGGACATGTGGATGTATGACGGACACGTGGATGTATGACGGACATGTGGATGTAGGGACATGTGGATGTATGACGGACATGTGGATGCAGGGACGTGGATGTATGATGGACATGTGGATGCAGGGACGTGTGGATGTATGACGGACATGTGGATGCAGGGACGTGGATGTATGATGGACATGTGGATGCAGGGACGTGTGGATGTATGACGGACATGTGGATGCAGGGACGTGGATGTATGATGGACATGTGGATGCAGGGACGTGTGGATGTATGACGGACATGTGGATGCAGGGACGTGGATGTATGATGGACATGTGGATGCAGGGACGTGTGGATGTATGACGGACATGTGGATGCAGGGACGTGGATGTATGATGGACATGTGGATGCAGGGACGTGTGGATGTATGACGGACATGTGGATGCAGGGACGTGGATGTATGATGGACATGTGGATGCAGGGACGTGTGGATGTATGACGGACATGTGGATGCAGGGACGTGGATGTATGATGGACATGTGGATGCAGGGACGTGTGGATGCATGACGGACATGTGGATGCAGGGACGTGGATGTATGATGGACATGTGGATGCAGGGACGTGTGGATGCATGACGGACATGTGGATGCAGGGACGTGGATGTATGATGGACATGTGGATGCAGGGACGTGTGGATGCATGACGGACATGCGGATGTAGGGACATGTGGATGTATGACGGACATGTGGGTGCAGGGACATGTGGATGTATGACGGACACGTGGATGTATGACGGACATGTGGATGCAGGGACGTGGATGTATGATGGACATGTGGATGCAGGGACGTGTGGATGCAT
>NW_007730604.1:57319-81933 GCF_000696425.1 Galeopterus variegatus
TAGGCCTGGCTTACAGTAAGTGACTAACTAAACACAGTTCCCGTCGGTGGTGGTCCTGGGGTCTGGGCAGAGCTTACAGTAAGTGACTAACTAAACACAGTTCCCGTCGGTGGTGGTCCTGGGGTCTGGGCAGAGCTTACAGTAAGTGACTAACTAAACACAGTTCCCGTCGGTGGTGGTCCTGGGGTCTGGGCAGAGCTTACAGTAAGTGACTAACTAAACACAGTTCCCGTCGGTGGTGGTCCTGGGGTCTGGGCAGAGCTTACAGTAAGTGACTAACTAAACACAGTTCCCGTCGGTGGTGGTCCTGGGGTCTGGGCAGAGCTTACAGTAAGTGACTAACTAAACACAGTTCCCGTCGGTGGTGGTCCTGGGGTCTGGGCAGAGCTTACAGTAAGTGACTAACTAAACACAGTTCCCGTCGGTGGTGGTCCTGGGGTCTGGGCCTGGCTTACAGTAAGTGACTAACTAAACACAGTTCCCGTCGGTGGTGGTCCTGGGGTCTAGGCCTGACTTAGCAAAAATCCCCAACCTATGAAAGGAGAGCTGGATTCTAGATTCTGCTCTCCTGCAGCCTCCCAGACAGGCCCTGGCCTCAGTTTCCTCTCCTGTGTGAGGGAAGCTGGACAAGCTGAGGTGACTCTGCTGAGTTATCTTCTCCCTGGATAACTTTTGGTCCCACTATCCTGTTGGCCTTTAGCCACTCAAAGTGGCCACCCCTCACTGAACTTTGGAGACAGGCAGAGGCCACCATGTCCCAGAGCACCCCCTCCACTGCCCATCCCAGCTGACCACCTGGCCACTCACCGTAAACCTCCAGCCTGGTGGCCTTCTCTGTGGTCCCCACAGCGTTGCTGGCCTTGCAGGTATAGATGCCGGTGTCCGAGCCCTGGGCCCTCCCCAGCTGCAGCTGCCGACCACCCCTGGCATAGACCACCTCAGCGCTGGGGGGGAGCAGGGCCCCATCCTTTTGCCAGGTGATGTTAGGGGTGGGAACTCCTCGGGCCTCACACAGGAACCGCACCGGGTGGCCCTCCATGACAGCCACCTCTCCTGTCTCATTGGAGCCCCAGATGGTGGGGGGTGCTGAGAAGGACATGGATGGGGAGCAGGTCAGAGGCAGCCCCCAAGATGACTGGTGTCCTCCCTCAGAGTGTCATGCACATGCCCTTGGGCCACAAGCACCACACATGTCACAGGCATCTACTGCAGGGGCAGGGAAGGCATGGGGGTTGGGGAGAGTGGGGGTCTGGGGACAGACAGGAGAGGCCAACTCAGGGACATGCTGGTGTGGGAAGCAAGACCGGTCATCACAGGAGGTGCAGGAGGTGGGGGGAGGGAGTCACAGGTTTGGGATCTGGGCCCCACTGCCTCTAACTCACTGTGTGACCCGGGGTAGGTCACCTCCCCTCTCTGGGCCTCTGTCTCCCCATCTGTGGAATGAGGGGCTGGCTAGATCAGGGCTTCTCACAGGGCAGGTCACCCACCACTGGTGGTCCCCCAGGGTACATGGGTGCAGCATGAAGTAGCTCTGCAGCTCAGAACGGAACAGCCGCGCCCTTCCCAGACCCCCCTCCATCCTGATCACAGCGAGAAAAGGCTCTGTTTGCTGCTACTCTGTCCTTAATCTTTCTAGCACTTTCCACGCTCCCCTTTTAGCACAGAGCTAGAAGACGCAGGCTGGGTGGCCTCTGCCTGGCCTGTGACGTGAGGATTTACGACACTGGTCTCTTTGGCTGTATTCGCTTTTCAGCTCCCTTCCATTAGTGCCAAGTGGTGCTAGTTTCCCACTTAAACTTGAGATATTAAACATCCTTTTAGGTGAATGTGTTTCAGTGTAAAGAGAAGTGACTGATTTAAAGAGTTGAGAGAGAATCCTTCTGCGTGGTAGCAGAAGTAGTCACTTCTGTGAAGCTGGGATGGCAGCAGGGGTTTGGGAAACACTGGGCCGGGTGTCCTCTAGCCCCCCACCCCCGGCTTTCTTGGACTGGGCCTCGCCCCTCACAGGCCCCCAGTTCTGCCCTAATCCTCCCTCCAAGGCAGTGGCAGCCGGGCGGGCAGCTTCCCGCACAGTCACGGCCAGCACCGGAAGGGGTCGGGGCTCACAGTGGACTCTGAGCTGGAAGTCCCTGGCCTGCTGGCCGGCGGGGCTGAAGGCCACACACTGGTACCGCCCCTCGTCCCCCAAATGACTGCTGGCGATTCTGAGAACGTGGCCGTCCTCCTGGAGCTGGAGGTGAGGGTCTCCCGGAAGGACAGGCCTGGAGAGATGGTGACAAGAAAACTGTCAGGCGGCCAAGGCACTGCGGGGGCAGGCTGCACGGGGTGGAAGCCACCCCAACGTCCACCTGTCGTGGAACGGATGAGCACGCGGGGATCATCTGCACAATGGGACATTATTCAGCCATGAAAAGGAAGGAGATTCTGACACGTGCCACAACGTGCACAAACCCTGAAAACCTTATGCCAAGTGAAAGAAGCCAGACACAAAAGGCCACATATTGTCTGACTCCATTTATAGGAAATGTCCAGAATAGGTCAACCTGTGGCATCAGGAAGCAGATTGGCAGTTGTCAGGGCACAGGGGAGGGGGGAATGGGGACTGGCTGATTAGTGGGTACGGGGTCTCCTTTTAGGGTGATTAAATGTTCTGGACTAGGTAGAGGTGCTGGTCGCACAACACTGGATGCACTAAATGCCCCAGAATTGAGCACTTTAAAATGGTTAATTGTACATCATGTGAATTTTATCTAAAAAAAATGAGTTGGAAAAAAAGAGAAGACTGAGCGACAAGGAGACCCTGCCAAGGTGAGAGTGGGGTCTTCCCGCACAATCTCTCGCTGGGCAAGAGGTGCCCGTGCTGCCCTCTGCCCAGGCCCTGGGTGGCACATGCTGTGCCTGTCAGTCCTCCTCGAAGGGTACAGCCTTCCGCCGGCCCCCCAGCCAGCTGGCCCCAGCCCAGGCCCCACCCCTACACCACCCACCAGTGGCCACTCACTGCCTGTCCTTGGTCCACTCCACCTGCGGCGTAGGGACCCCCAAGGTCTGACACTGCAGCTCCACGTCTGCACCAGCCAGGCCTAGCACCTCCTGGGCGGCCCCAGCTCCCAGCACAGAAGGAGGGGCTGGGGGGCGAGAAGGGGTGGGGGGAACAGCTCAAACCCTGCAAGCCCCGCCAACCACAGGGCCTTTGCTAGCCTGGGCCCCCCACCTGGCACTCCCTTCCCTTTTCCTACCCGACCTTCCCCGGGAGCTCCTTCACCCCCTGGCTGGATGGGCCCCTCTGCAGCTCTCAGCAGCCTGTTCTCAACTGCAGCACGTACAACAGTAATTACTTGGTTAGTCATGTGACTGTCTAATGTCTGTCTCCCTGACCCCATAACTCCTTGAGGACAGAGACTGGGTCTGTCGTGGGCTGCTCTGTGCCCCCTGCTCTCCTCAGGCAAAGTCTCCCCTTTCCCCCAACTCTGCTAAAAGAGGAGGGGCTGCGGGGCCAGCCACGCTTGGGAGTGCGGGGCTCAGGCCTCACTCACTGAACACAAGGAGATTGAAGTCCCTCTGGGCTGTCCCGGCCTGGTTCTCCGCCCGGCAGGAGTAGAGGCCAGAATCACCCTCCTGGATCCTGGGGAAGTGGAGGGACCGGGCCCCATCCAGGAGGTGGTGGCTTCCTACCTCGGGGATCTGGGCAGAAGAGGCCAGAGAGCGCGAGTGGATGAGGGGCTCGCCACCTCCCGGCATCAGCAGTGAAGAAACTGAGGCCCGAGGAGCAGGTTGGGGGCTGGAACCCCGGGCTTCTGACTCCCAGAACAGAGATGTGCTCTCTCCCCTCAGCCCCCCAGGTTTCATCATGGGGCCACGGTCCTCCTGCCCTGAGCCCCAGGGTATCCCCCGAGACACCTGTCATGTCTCCCTGCTACACTTTGGCACACGCAGGAACACCCATCCAGAGGCCCGTCCCCAATCCAAATCCCACCCGCAGCTTGTCCACCCCAGGGGACACCCACCAACTGCCCATCCTTGAGCCACACGATCTCGGGGGCTGGAAAGCCATTCGCGTCACACTCCAGCGTCAGGGGCTGCCCGGCCATGCCCGACACATTGGACTTGTGTCCGTCCTCCCGGATGCTGGGGGGCACTTGAGGAGCAGGAGAAACAGAGGAGCTGCCTCAACTCCGTACCCCGAGAGCCACAGCTGCAGGGACCCCATCTGGGCCACTCTTCCTGGCCTGGGCAAGTAGCCCCAGCTCCCCCCATTCTCTAGATCCTCAGGGCCTGTCACTGGGGTACCAAGAGGTCTGCCATTCCTGTGTGCCCTGCCCGTGATCTGGCCACAGGGCCCTGCGGACCTGGGAATGGCTGCAGCCTCACCCTGGGGCTGGCACACCCAGTCATGCCCGGACATCGATGCCACACTCGCTGACACAGTTTTGCAAGGTGCAGGAGCCCCCAGATCCATCTGGTTCTACACCCAGCCCAGTGTCACAGTTACCATAGAGGGTCACCTCCGAATCAGACTCTCTGAAGATGGGTCCAGAACATGAGTTTTTAATAAACTTCTCAAGCACGTCGTTACAAGGCGAGCCAGGGCAGCTGGTCCCGGGGAAGTGGCAGGTGGCCATTGGGAGCCATAAAAGTGAGCCGAGGCTCATGCCCACCCGTTGGCAGGCAGAGCTCCCCAGCCTGTCTCCCTCTCTGCACATAGCATGGTGGAGGGGGGTGGGCAGCCCTCCCTGCTGCTGACGGGGACATGCGCCTTGGGTCTGTTTTCAGTTTTAACCTAGATGTGGGCTCTGGGGCTCTCCACTGCCATCGATGCTGATGTTAAAATGGATTCACCTGCTAGACCATTTTAAAAGCCATTTGTGGAGTTCCAGGTGCTCCCCCTACACAGTCTCCGTGGTGTCTCTCTGGGGAAGTGGGGTGCCCATGCAACCTGCCACTCTCCCAACACCCTCAAGCCCGCCCCCTCCCTGGCACGCGGGGGCAGGGACCTGCAGCCTCCCCTGCAGTGAGCTCTCTGGCCCTGGGAGCAGGCGCTGCCACACTTGGGCACCCTGGCATATATCAGATCCCCACATCACTATGGGCTTCTGGCCAGACAGGGGCGACAGGTGTGGGTACAAGCTCGTCCCTGGGTCCCCACAGCTCGGGGGTCCCTGCTTACCATAGACCACCAGCTTGGCTCTCCTGGACGCAGAGCCCGCCTCATTGGTGGCCTGACACTCATAGTCTCCACTGTCTGTGGGCGAGACAGAGGCCAGGAACAGAGACCCTTCATCCAGCACTGCCACACCTGGACGGCCATGCAGGGGATCCGAGGATGGGCCCTTCCTCCAGGTGATCTGTGGCCTGGGTGTCCCTAGAAGGGTGCACAGGGTCGTCATCACCGAATACCCTGACACTTCCTGCTCCACATTGCACTGTCCACCATGTGTCTCCTCTGTGCAAATGCCCTTGCTGGGTGTTTCCAGGCACCTGTTTCCAAACACCTGGGTGTTTCCACTGACCCTTCGCTGGGTGTTTCCAGGCACCTCCTGACCCAGGACTGGTAGGAGCAGCTCCCTGGGAGCTGCAGGCCCACACACCTGCCACCTTCCCACCCAGTACTGCACAGCCACATGGTCTGCCAGGGTCCCCGAGAGGCCCGCAGTCATGGGGGTTCCCCCAACGAGGGCCATGGACTTTGTCTTATACCCTGCTGCACCCCCAGCCACCAGCAGAGTGCCTGGCACACAGTAGGTGCGAAACAAATCAACTAGCCTGCCACGCTCAGCATGCTGCATTGTGCCATCAGATCAGTGCCTGATCGGCGCGAGGCTCCGGCCCTGCCCAGCCTGTCCCTCCCTTCACAATGCGACCAAGCACAGGCCGGTCATGTTGCTGGCCACACCCCAGCCCCACCGTGAGCACCACACCCGCCCACCAAACTGCTTCTCAGACACTCCTCCTGTTGGACAATCCAGTGTCTGTCTCTGCCACCAGACTATGCACAATAAACACCCGCCCCACTGGGCTGTGAGTGGAGCTGTCCCTTTGTCCCCCCAGCCCCTAGGACAGGGCCTGCATGGAGTAGGTCCTCAAATGGGCCTTGTATGAATGACCCAGCTCTCCATGCTCTCCTGGTGACCCACCAGGCAGGGCTGCCCATGGTCACAGCAAAAGCCCCAGCTCTGCGCTGACGTGCCAAGCGACCTCAGGACCGCAGCCGTCCCATCCACAGGCTCCACGTCACACCCCATCCGCCATCCGCCGCCACTGCTAGTCATCGGGACTACAGTTGCTAAAACTGGTTGTCGTTGATAGCAGCCATCCTGTACCTGCTGGCAGCAGGGCTGCCCTTGGTAGACTCCTCTGTCGTTCCACCCCCTCAGCCGCAGGGAGGAAGGGGCCGTCACAGGCAGGGAGAGCACGGAGTCAAGACAGGACCAAGGCATTCTGCGTGTCGTCTCTTTCAGGAGGGTCCCTGCCCCTCTCGCCCTACACTGACTGTTGCCTTAAAGCACTGGAGTCTTCCAACTGGGTGTGAGGGGAAGGGGGGGCCCAGGCACCTGCGTCCCTGTCCGCCCACACTCTGCACGTCCTTGGGCAAGTTACGCAATCTCTGTTTTCTTCTGGAATCCTCTACCCAGAATGCAGGCCAGAGTGTCCCACTGCCAGGGACCTGCTACCCTACTGTGGGGACACACACTGCACAAGCACCACACATACCTACACACACCACACATAACACACACATACATACATACATACATGCACACACACCACAGATACCACATCCCACATACACACCACACATATGTACACACACAACACAGACCACATGCCACATGCACATACACACTCCACACACCACACACACACACACACAACATGCACACACCACAGACACACGCACTAATACGCACACACCACACACACACTCACACACAACATGCACACACCACAGACACACACACTAAAACACACACCACACACACACACTCACACACAACATGCACACCACACACACACTAATACGCACACACCACACACACACTAACATGCATACACCACAGACGCACACACTAACATGCACACACCACACACACACACACAACATGCACACACCACACACACACACAACATGCACACATCACACACACACACTAACATGCACACACCACACACACTAATACGCACACACCACACACACACACACACACAACATGCACACACCACACACACACAACATGCACACATCACACACACACACTAACATGCACACACCACACACACTAATACGCACACACCACACACACACACACAACATGCACACACCACAGACACACACTAATATGCACACACTGCACACACCACACACACACTCACACACAACATGCACACACCACACACACACTCACACACAACATGCACACACCACACACACACTCACACACAACATGCACACACCACACACACACTCACACACAACATGCACACACCACACACACACTCACACACAACATGCACACACACACTATTACGCACACACCACACACACTCACACACAACATGCACACACCACACACACATTCACACACAACATGCACACACCACACACACACACTAACATGCACACACACACACACACACACAACATGCACACACCACACACACACACTCACACACAACATGCACACACCACACACACACACTAACATGCACACACCACACACACACTAATACGCACACACCACACACACACTCACACACAACATGCACACACCACACACAGTGCATGTTAGTGTGTGTGTGCGTGTGTGGTGTGTGCGTGTGCATGTTAGTGTGTGTGTGCGTGTGTGGTGTGTGCGTGTGCATGTTAGTGTGTGTGTGCGTGTGTGGTGTGTGCGTGTGCATGTTAGTGTGTGTGTGCGTGTGTGGTGTGTGCGTGTGCATGTTAGTGTGTGTGTGCGTGTGTGGTGTGTGCGTACACATACACTCACACACAACATGCACACACCACAGACACACACACTAATACGCACACACCACACACGCACACACACACTAACATGAACACACCACAGACACATACATAACATGCACACACCACACACACACACTAACATGCACACACCACACACACACACTAACACGCACACACACACTAATATGCACACATCACACACACAGACACATACACACACTCACATGCCCTTCCCAGCTCCTTTAGCTTCCCCCAGAGCCCCCACCCCATCCTTCCGACCACCCCGGGGAGCTGCTGGCCTGCAGGGGCACTGGGTTTCCAAACCTGGGACCATTTTAATGCAAAAAATCTAACTCTAACTGCAGGACTGCCCTGAAGCTCTGTGACAGGAACTGCGGCTGAAAATCACTACTTTGCCTCCCCCCTCCCCACACTGCAGAGGCAGAGAGGAGAGTCCAAAGTCACAAACAAGTGGGTGTCCAGGCTGCTGGCCCTCCCATCTTGCCCCCTGAGGAGGAGGCGGATAGTGACGCTGCAGGTAGCAGGGGCTCCCGATGTGCCAGGTTGGGCTGGGGCTGTCCCCTTCAGCCCTCACAGCCCTCTGATCCCAAGGACACAGGCTGCTTGCTCTTACCAGAATCTGACACAAGGTGGCACCATGGTTGAGGGTGCAGGGCCCAGGGACCCCTCCAGGTGAGCAGCTCTGCAGATGGGGGGCCAAGGGGCTCCCAGAGCTCCCACCTTGGTGCCTGCCCCCTGCCCAGGTATGTGCCAGCCCACTCCTACTTGCCTCCCTCTTGGTCCTGTTCCAGGGACTTCCCTGCAGCTGGAGGAGGTGCAGCTGAGTCTAGAGGCAGTTCTCCAGGCTCCTGCCAGGCTTTGTGTCACCTGCCACTGGCTACTCAGATACCCAGAAGTCACCCTCTAGAGAACACCAGCCATGCACAGGGCAGACAGCACATCCTCAGGGAGGAAGACCCTCACCAGTCATAGAAGAGCCCGAAGCCACAAGAAGCAACTCAGGCAGGGCGGCAGGGGAGGGGGTGCTGGGTGGGTAGTGAGTCCACAGAAGGTAGGATCCAGGCACCCAGCACATTTCTCCAGCCCCTACCAGGTGCCAGGCACAGCGTGGAGACCCCAAACTCATGTGGTGCCACTGAATCCTCACAGTAGCCCTATATGGAGGCAATGGCATGACCCCTCCATGCAGATGAGGAAACGGAGGCTCAGAAAGAAGGTGTAAACTGCCCCAAGCTACACAGCCAAGAAGGGCTGGAGCAGGGTTCAGTACTGGGCAGCTGGCCAGAGGTGGCTATTGGGTCCCACGCTGTGCTGCCACCCCAAAGTCGGCCCCCGAAAAGTGGGGTTGTCCAGGACCACATGAATCTGTCCTCTGTGAGAAATCTGGAGCTTGGGGAGAGGCGTGACCACCAGGCCCCAATCCACAAGGATCCTTGGGCACCCCAGCCCCAGCGATCACACCCCCAGGTGCTGAGGGGTACAGGGCTTAACAGACAGGAAGGACTGGGGCCAACCCAGACCACACATTCTGTGAGTCACATTTTTGCTGTGTGATGTTGGGCAAGTCACTTAACCCCTCTGGGCCTGGATTGCCCCTAATGAAAAGGGACTAACGTTAATCCCCATCCTATAGGATTGTCAATGGGACGAAATGCCTGGCACGGTCCAGGCAGGAAGCAAGGACCCCACGACCCTCCATAGGCCATGGACACTGCCCATGGTGTGTGACCCAGGGGGCTGGAGCGTGGGTCTGGTCTCCTTCCCAGCCCCACTCAGGGCCCAGCCTCACCTCTGGCAGGGCACGGCAGGCTGGCGTTCTGTCCGGCCACTCTCTCCAGCAGGCCACTGGTCTCATCAGCCCCCCAGTGCGGTGGCTCTGATGGGAGGCAACACGGCCACACTCACATCCCTGAGCCCAAAGCATGACGCTCCCCCCAGGGACCCAGGGCCAGCAGGAGGGCGATCCCTTCCAGAATCTCAGCCTTCAGCCTCCTGGAGAGCCCAATTGGGGCCATAGTGATGGCTTGTCTCCTGCAGGGTGGCCCTAGGGAGCAGACATTCGGGCACGACCCCACAGGCTGGGCAGGCTGCGCTGTGCCCTCAAACACAAGGAACTGAATGCTGTCCTGCCCTCCCACTCTCTTCCAGCAGTGCCTTTCCAAATCTCCTTTAAATTCCTAATAGTGAAAATGCCAGCACACTGATCCAGAACTTTCCATATGCCAGGCACTTCGTACACATTCTCTCACTGACCCCACCCGCTCCCGCCCCCCCCAGTATTGGTCCCACTTTACAGGTGAGAAACCACAGGTGGAGAGTAGATGACTGGCCTGCGGTTGTCCGGCTGGCAAGTGGGAGAGCTGGTCCTGGCCCAGCACCCACCCTCCAGCCACTGCCCCAAGGTGCCTCTGGCCACCTGGGTACTCGGGGTCCCACAGGTCATGGGCCTGAGGGGAGCCCCTGGTGGTGGCTCTGAAGACCTACTGGTTAGTACCCAAAGGCTGACGACAGCTCCTGGGCATAGGAGGGCCCCACAGCTACAGGCAAGGAGGTCCCAGGGAGGAAAGGGCCAGGCAGGCCCGAGCCCAGAGCAAAGACAAGCACCTCCCAAGTCCAGGCTGTGGATGGGGGAGGTGAGGAGGGGCGATGGGGGGAGACTCACCCAGCACCCTGAGCTCCAGCGCCCAAGCATCCACCCCGGCACTGTTGGAGGCCTCGCAGCGATACATCCCAGCGTCGGGCGTCTTGATGTCTGAGAAGTGAATGGAGCCCTCAGGCCCTTCGCCCGACAGGGTCACCCCATCCTTGGACCAACTCAGCCGGGGCGCGGGGCTGCCCTCAGCCACACAGTTCAGATCTAGAGCTTCTCCTGCCAGCACCGTCAGGACCCGAGGACCCGGCTGCACCTGAGGGGGGACTGACAGGGCCACAGGGAGGGGTGTTAAGGTGGGGGGCCAGGTGAGAGGCCTGGAGCCCAGACCCATGCCACATCTCAGATGCCACCAGCCAGCAAAATCATCACGGGGGCAATCAGAGGCTGGCAACTCCTCGCTATGTGGGGAAAAGACATTAGCTCACCCGGCCTGGACTCCCCACAAGGTGAGCAGCAGCGACTCCCCCGGCTTGCTTATCCCCGCACCCCGCCCGTGAGAAGTGCCACCCGGGATACATCCAGCTCCGTGCACACATGGGGAAACTGAGGTGCAGGGGGGCATTGGGACCGACTCAGAATGGCCCAGCAAGGTTGAGAAGCAGCACACTCAGTGGTGGCTCGAATCCCAGCTCAGCTCCTCACAGCCACGAGACCCTGAGCCGCCGCAGCCTCGGTTTCCCCTTGTCACAAAGCCACCCGAGGAATGGGAGGCAGCACTAGAGCAGCCAGCACAAGGCGGCGCACAGTGGCACCCGACACGCTGCAGCTAGAATCACTGAGCTTGACTTGGTTCCTGCCCTTGGCTGTGGGGAGGATGGCGGTTTTCATTTCCTTCGAATTTATGTCTTCAAGTCCCTTTCTCATCCTCTGTCTCATTCATCCTTCCTCCTGGGTGGGTGACACCATGTCCCTTTTGTAGATGAAGAAACTGAGGCTCTGAAAGTCTGTATGACTTAGCCAGAGTCACCCCTCCCTCAGATGACAGGAGTGGGAGCTGACACCACCCTGGGGCCAAGTGACCAAGAGCCCAGGCGGCTTCCAGTGGGCCCAGGAGAATTCTCAGGGCCCAGGAGCCAACTGCTCCAGAAGATGCATGGGAAACTGGGACAAGTGTCTTCGGCCCTTGGGAGAAACTGAGGAATACCCACCCCCTTCCCAGCTTCTGAGGAGGAGCCTGGAGCTAAGGCCATCTGTGGGAACCTGGCCCCTGGGCAGAGACCAGCCCCTCGGCCCAGGGCCTCGTGGCCCAGGACCCTGCAGCCCAGGGGGGCTCCCTGCCCAGGAGCACAGAGGTGCACACGCCTGCCCATCTCTCTCGCATACTCTTGCTGAAAACAATAGCAGCGTCCACTGTTCTGAGCCTTCATGTCACTGGTACCTTCTCATGACTGTGGGGTGGGCATTATTGTGGCCCCCACTTTACAGAGGAGACCAAGGCTCAGAGAGGCCCAGCAACTACGGTCACACAGCCAGTCGGTGGCAGAGTCAATCCAGCTCCGCCGCCTCTGAGGCCCCGCTCCTCACGCTGCATCCCGCTCCCGTGTCTCTCACGTGCCACGCACGCCCACGGCAAACTTTGAGCATCCCCTCTCCCAGCCTCAGCCTATCCATCTGTAAAATGGGATGTTAGCTTAGATCAGGGGTCAGCAAGCTTTTTCTGTGAAGGACCAGATGTTGAATATTCCAGGCTTTGCAGGCCAGATGGTCTGTCTCAAATACTCAACTCTGACATTAGAGTGTAAAAGCAGCCGCGGATGACACAGAGACAAATGTGCAGGGCTGCGTTCCAATAAAACACGTACTTATGGACACTGAAATCTGAATTGCATATAATTTTCAAATGTCACAAAACTATTGTCTTTTTTTTTATCAATCATTTAAAAATACAGAAAGCATTCTTTGCTCATGGGCCTTATGAAAACAGGAGGTGGGCCAGTGTTTGTCCTGTCTTAGATGACTCCTCAGGGCACTTGGAGATGACAGGCTCCCTATCTTTTGGGATATGACTCTCACTGGCTGGCTTCCTTTGAATGGAACCTGGACACCCAGGTGAATGGCCACTCTGGGGACCTGGAACCAGAACCCCATGGGGGCTTAGGAACCTTGGCCAAAGACGAAAGGATACACGTTGCAAGCTCAGTGCAGTGCCTGGCATACAGCAGGTGCTCACTAAATGACTCCTGCCGTAGATGTGGAAAGTGCCTCATTGAAGGGGCAGCAGCGGGGGTGGGATGGTCCCCGCAGGAAGTGGCTCCGAACGGCACCCCAGCAGCCTCTTAACTCCACCAAGCCATTGGGCAGAGATGCTCCCAGGCCCGCCTTCAGGGTCCCCTCCCGACCCCCGCCCTAGGCCCCCACTGGGCCCCTGCCCTCTGTTCTTAGGGGCCTCTAAACAGCCTCTCCAGACCCCAACCAAGGGGAGAGGTGGAGAAAGGGGGTGGAGGGGAACGAGAAGAGGTGGGGAGAGTGGCAGGCGCCATGGAGAGGTGACAGAAGCTGATGGCCTGGGCATGGGGGCAGGACAGGGGAACTGAGAGGCCTGAGAGAGGGACAGATGGAGGGAGAGACTGAGGCCTTACCTTGCACCCTGAGGATGTAGCGACGGGAGGTGGACCCCGCAGGGTTACTGGCTGTGCACTCGTAATGGCCACT
Organism: Galeopterus variegatus; assembly: GCF_000696425.1. NCBI lineage: Eukaryota > Metazoa > Chordata > Mammalia > Dermoptera > Cynocephalidae > Galeopterus > Galeopterus variegatus. Next base: position 70,612 of record NW_007730604.1, read on the forward strand.
GTCACCCACCTGGCCCTGGGCCAGACGCAGGGAGCCCGATGGGAGGAGGCCATGCCTGTGGGAGTAAGGAACAGTGGTGAGACCCCACGGAGAGGCTTCAACACCAACTGGAACCAGCCGCCTCCCCCAGGAAGCCTCCTGGGACTGAGGTGGCGTCCAGTGTCCCACCTCCGCTTCCTTGAACCACCAGGCCAGGGCCAGTCCCACCCCTACTGGTGGAAGAGATAAAGAGCACTGGACTAGGAGTCCAAACTCTGAACCCCTCCTCGCTGTGTGACCTCAGGCAAGCCACTCTGCCTGTCACAGCCTCTGTTTCCTCATCCGTGAAACAGGAATAATGAGAGGGCTTGGCCCCTGGTCACCACTTGATACCTGCTGGCGGCTGCTGGGAACTCCCCCTCCGCTACTGGTCACGCCTGCCCTGTGAGGTGTCCATGAAGCACCATTAGGAGGCCCCTCCCTCGGCTTCAAGGGAGAAGCCACCAGCCCGGGGCCCTCTGTGTCTAAGTGCCAGGGCCCCCCTGACCCTGAATCCAGTGCCTTTGCTGTTCTGTTGTCCAGAGCTGTGTCGAGGGCCCTCAGGAGGAAGCTGTAGAGACCCACCCCCATCATCACCCTCCCCAATCCTGCCCACCTTGCTAGAGTCACCTGACCCTCAAGCCACAGGGATCCAGGACCCCCAGCCAGGCTCCTGCAGCTGGACTGGACCCCAAGGGGCCCCTGTAGACATGATGTCACCAGCCCATATGTGCTGGCTTCGTACAGCCTCTGCCCCCGTAAAACAGCGAGGGCAGCTGTGGCCACTGGCCCCGGCTGGCGCCAAGAACAAGCGGCCAGCACAGGGGGTGGGGGACCCCAAGGGCCAGGCCCCAGCCTTGTGCTCACTGGAGATGACCAACTGGGCTCCAGAACCGAACAGCCCTGGGCTCCAGTCCTCGTCCCCAGTCCCCTTTCTGCTGAGTCTCTGTTTCCTCCTCTGCAAAATGGGGATCATAGAGCCCCTTGTAGGATCCTTAGGGATCCTTTAGCCCCCGTCTCCCAGGCAGCGGCAAGGATCATATGAGATGCTACAAAGTGCTGGGCACGCAGTTATTAAACAAGTCAACACCATGAGCAATTCGCCTGTGCGACCTCAGGCTACGAGCTGTGCCCTGCTGGGCCTCCGTCTCCCCATCTGCAAGGTGGGGCGATAACCCCCCTACCCAAGAACCCCCTCCACAGTGTGTCCCGGACATCCAGCAGGCACTTGTGGCAAGTTCTCTGAGGACAGTTAGAGATGACACACAGGGTGCCATGTGCTTGCTGCGTGAGGTTGAGCAAGTCCCTCAACTTCCTGTGCCTCAGTTGTCTCATTATGGAAAACAGAGTCAACAGTAATGTTTATCCCTCATGCGGTTGCCAAGAGAACAGAGTGACATATTCACAGCACAGTGCCTGGTGCAGGGAGGCACTCAGCAAAGCCAGCTGTTCCCACAGTGGTGATGCATCCGTAAATAATAGACAGTGCTGGTCTGCATGTTTTAAAACATGTCTATGAACAGCATCATGCATCTGTGTGTAGGTCTAATTCATTCCTTTTTCACTGTTATATAATATTTCCTTGCATGACCATACCATGATGTACTAATTTGCTCCCTTTGGGAGTGACACTTAAACATTAGATCTATCTTTCTCTTTTCTTCCTTCCTTATTTCATTTGTTCTTTCTTTCATCAGCACAGGTCTCTGCACACTGCTGCGTGTGTGTCACGTGCACCCATGCAGGACCCTGGGCCACAGGCTCACACACGCTCAGAGGGAGCCCCCCCCACATATGTGAGACATGCAGACTCCCAGGCCCTGCCCAGAGACTGATTCAGTGAGGGGGGTAGGAACTGGGGCTTTGTCAAGACCCTAGGTGGCTGAGAAAGGTGGCCAGGGACCACCCCTTGGGGACACTGCCCAGGGACATGAAGTCCCCCTGCCCTGGCAAGCAGCAGAGCAGAGCAGATGGGAGGTGGCCCTGGTGAGAGCCACCATCCCTGAGAGACAATGTCCTCATCTGGAATCACGGGAGGTGGCAAGTATGAGTGACATCACGCACATGGAGCCCACGGTGCCTGGGACGTAGAAGGTGCTCTGTACACGGCCCTGCCGATGGTGTGACACACACTCCAGCTAGTGTCTCGGGTCAGCTGGGCAGCCCTGAGCAGGTGGCTCAATCCTTAAATTGTGGAGAGAAGAGACCACACAGACGCATGTGTCCCAGTGACAGGTAAGCCTTTCCCCTGCGTGGCTCCATACCTCCCCCACCCCGAGCTTGGCTTTTCTCATCTACAGCTTTTTTTTTAAGTTAGGTAATATCAACGTGTCAACACCCACCAAACAAGGGCCAAATCAGTTTGAGGCTGAAACATCTGCACTCAACCGCACTTGGGGCTGGGTCGCAGTTCCCTCCCTGGACTCCGCTGCGGTGCCTCAGATGGTGATTTGGGGACGGCGTGAGTCAGGGGAAGGAGACCGGGCTGGGACAGGAGTTCTGGCTCACAGACACAACTGCACGACAGACATGCTGTGCAGCCTCAGGCAGGGCAGTGGGCGTCTCTGAACCCCAATGTCGTCATACTTGAAAAGGCAGCTCCAGACTCCATTATCTCAGAAGTTGCCTTCTTTCTTCTAAGAACTTTAGGGCACAGGGAACCCCTCACCCCCTCCCTCACCAAGCCCTTAAAACGATAGGAAGTGGGAGCTTCTTTTATAAAACAACAAAGGGAACTTTCAAAAGTGGAAACAATTCTCAACTATAAAAGTTGTATCTTCTGACCAGCCCCCGGTCATTTCCTAGAAGGGGTGCCAGTCACTGTATCACAGGGGAAGAAATGGTGAGAGGGAGAATTCATTTTACAGATGGACAAGCTGAGGCCTGCAGAGAGCAGAATAAGAACCCAGGGCCGGCCTGGTGGAGACCGTGTCTGCTCTAAATGCTGATCCGGCCACATCACTGCCCTGCTGTAAACTACCCTGTGGCTGCCCACTGCTCCCTGGACAAAACCCAAGCACAGCAGCATAGCCTGGGCAGACATACACAGAACACCCCCCGACGCCCACCACACCCACCACGTGCGTCCTCCGCCCAGCAGCACTGGACCACTGCTCCTCCTCAGGGGGCCAGGTCCATGTCCCCTCCCCTCCTTTGCACAGGCTGTTCTTTCTACCTAGGACATGCCTGTACTTCCTGTTCACCAAGATAACACCTACTTTCAAAACTTACACATCACCTCCTCCAGGAAGGCCGCCTTGATTTCCCACGCTGGTAGGTCCATCCTGTGGGCTCCCACTGCTGCCTGCACTTCCCACCATCACAGCCCTCACCACACGGGGCTCGTGACCACCTGTTACCCGTCTGCCTGTGGCTCCAGGAGGACGCCCCCTGTCCATCTCATTTGCCTTTACAACCCAGCATAGAGCGGCGCCTGCCCAAGCTCCAACAAGACTCGGGGAAAAGGCGAAGCCACAGCCGCTGATTGGGCCTGGGGCTGGCTGGACAGGACCTCGGGAGGCCTGGGGGTGGGGGGCGTCCAGGGTAACCCATCGCCTGCTCCTTCCCCGCCCCACCATTCCCAGAAACTCAGTGGAGGTTTGGGGGCTGCGGCCCAGCAGGGAAGTCGGGGACAGGGGAGGGACAGGAGGAAACGAGGAGGACACTGAGTCTCTCCAAGAACAGGCTGCTGTGGAGCGTGTGCAGTAATTAGCGGGAGCCGACGTCGTCGCCGCGTGTGCAGCCAGATGGCTCCCGCGGCGCCCCGATGAGAACGCAGAGAGGTTCGAGGGGAATTTCCTGTTTATGACATCCATCTGGCCTGAGCCTTCACTGTCGGCAGCAAGACACATGCAGATGTCAGAGTGGTGGTGGGGGGGGACCCAAGAGGGGCCCGCTTACCCTGCCAGGCCCACGGGGCAGAGGCTGCTGAGAGCCTCGCACCTGCCCAGAGAGACCAGAGTGCACGTGGCAGAAAGTGCTCGGAATAATGCAATCCCCAGGCCACACCTGTCTGCCTCATCCCCAGCACACAGCGGTGCTGCAGCCCAGCAGGGCCTCACCCCTCAGCAGCTGCCTGTCCTTTGTGGCCAAAGGGAGCCTTCCTGCTGCCGCAGGCAATGCCCTGCATCCAGTTTTGTGTTCCTCAAGCCACTGTGGGATTTATCACGCCTGTGATTACCTGTCACTGTCTGATGGCTCCATGAGGGGAGGAGCCAGGTGTGGCTAGGTCCCTGGTGTGTCCCTAGCTCTTAGCACAGGCCCTGGCCCATACTAGGTGCTCAATAAACTCTAGGTGGCAAATTCCAGCTGTCCCCTGTCCACGCACATACAATGCCTTCCCCACCTTCGCTCATACTGTCCCCTCCCTGTCTCAGTGCCATTCCACTGTCTCCAGACCCCCTCGAGGCAGCCAGGGCTCCAGCTCTTCCATGAAGCCTTCTCTTATGATTTTAGGCAGGTTAAATGTCCCCTGCTCTGAGCTACATCGAGCCTAGTCCAGCCAACTGCTCGTTCATTCATTCATTCGTTTGTTACTTAGTCAACAAAGAGCTGCTGGGCTCGAGGTGGGCCAGAGGCTGCCACCATGGAGGACACACTCCTGCCCTCAGGTTGCTTAGAGTCCATGTTGTTCGTCTGCACCCCAGTCTCTCTTGCTGGCTCCAGATTGCTTGTTCTGCTGCTTCTGTCTATAAAGCATCCACCCACAGCAGTTTCCACCTTGCCCGGGAGCACGAGCCTTCCAGGAGCAGGGTGGGTGGCTGTTGAAGGAACGGCACTCCCCACGGTTACCCAGCCCTCTGGAGGCTGGCCCTCCCCCACAGAACACAGTCAGGCGACACTCGCCAGATGCCCACTGTGTGCCGGTGTATGCCGGGCCCTTGTAAGGAAGCCACAAGTGGAAAAGTCAAGCTGGAGAAATTTGGGAAGAAGAGCCCGACACCAGCCAAGGGTCCAAGCACGACAGGACAGTGAGAGACAGAGAGGGAGAGGGACAGGAGGGAGAGCCACCCTGTGCGCCAGATCACGTTACCCAGCGACGCTGGTGCTGATGCCAGCAACAGCTGTTAACTATTGAGCGCTTCCTGTGTACCACTGCATGGCTAAGCACCTTCCCAGCACATTCTCTTTTGAGACTCCCAACAGCCAGACCAGCAAGGCAGACAGATGTCACCACCATCACCCGCTTTCGCAGAGGAGAAGACTGAGACTCAGGGAGATGAAGCTCTGCTGTCCACAGCTGCTCAGCTGGTGAGGGCACAACTGGGACTCGACCCTCAGACTTTCACCTGCGCGCCTCACTGCTGCAGTGGTCTAAATGCTCGGCTCTCCAGTTTAGCCGACTTCAGCGTTCTCCAGAAAGAGAGCCGCTGGCCATAGGCCGAGAAGACCTGACTTCAGAGCTGCCAGGCCAGGAACCAGTGTGAGCTTTGAGGATCCACCAAGGCAGAGTCCCCATGAGAGACCCCGGGCAGCCCACACTGGGTCACTGGCTTAGGTGGTCAAGCACCCTTCCTCCCGGTCACAGAGCTACAGTGGCAGCCCTCGCCCTCGGCCCTGGCTAGCCAGGCCAGCAGTCCCCGTGCAGGGGAGGGGAGGGGGTGGGCTCGCTGTCCTGCAGCACCGTCAGGCATGGGCAGAAGAGAAGGGCAGTGGGAGTAGGAAAATAGGAAAACCTGGAATAATGAGACAGAAGCATCCTCTCACTGCCCCCCTCCCCTTCTGCGATTTGGGATTTGGCCTCATGTGGGACCCTGGCTGGCTGCCCCCGGGAGCCGGAGCTGGAGCCAGGAGCACTCACAGCTGTCCCAGCTCCACATCAGAATCACAAACAAACATTGTTGCCTAGAAACACTGCCTCGCCCAGCATCCCCGGGCTGAATCATGGGACCAGGGCCGCTAGATGCTCTCTGGCCACCACCGTCCATCCAACCCTTTCATTTCTCAGATGGGAGGATGGAAGCCCAAAGATGGGAGTGGTCCTGCTCAAGTTCACTGAGCAAGTTGGGGTGAAGCTGGGATGGGACCCGGGTCCCCTGCCGCCTGATCTCACACCAGGGGGAGCCCAGCAGCATCTGTCTCTGATGCAGTCTCGGCACAGTACGGGGCACACTGCAGTGCTCAGTCAACACTGCTTGCTTGTTTGTTAGGCGGCCAACCTGTACGGGGGTCCGAACCTGTGACCTTGGTGTTCTAAGGCTGTGCTCTAACCAACTGAGCTAACCGGTCAGCCTCAATCCACACTGTTGACTTCAGTTTTGAATTTACAATTCAGACATTCTTTTCAAAAATAACAGTTCCACAGGATAAGAAGCGCCCGGTGGCCATTCCCACCCTTGGATAGAGCTGTTTGCTTTAGGGACTATCCCCCAAGGAAAGGACCCAGGAGATAAGGAGGAGCATTTGTACAAAGATGTCCTGCCAGCCCATTCATTACTGCTGAAAACTGGCAACGCAGCACGTGCCCCGAACAGAGCAAGAGCTTCGCAACAGTGAGAGCCGAACGCCCTGGAATGTTAGTTTGCCCTTGGAAATGAAAAGCAAATGACGTGGGCCAGGCTGAATCAAGAAAATGGGTAAATGGAAACAGAAATCAGTGATGAGGGCAGAATATAAGATGTGCCGAGATTAATTCTATAACAGCGCCTACGTGTGCCTGAGCAGTCGGGAGGGACGGGCACGTGGTGGGAGGTTCGGAATTTCGGGGCTTCTCAAGCTCCTGGGATATTTTCTTTCTGTGAGGACTTTCTGACTCTGGGGATCGAAGACACCAGAGTTCACAGTGTTCTCCAGACTCTCCAGGGACAGCAGCGGCTCGCCTGACTTTGGCCCAGAAGCCTGATGTGTGTGTGACTGTGTGTGTCTGTGTCCGTGTGCGAGTCCACGTGTGCGCGTGTCTGTGTGCGAGTCCATGTGTGCGCGAGTCCGTGTGTGCGAGTCCACGTGTGCGCGTGTCCGTGTGCGAGTCCACGTGGGCGCGAGTCCGTGTGCGAGTCCACGTGGGCGTGTGTCCGTGTGCGAGTCCACGTGTGCGCGTGTCCGTGTACGAGTCCATGTGGGCGTGTGTCCGTGTGCATGTCAGGGCCCGGCACTGGGAGTCAGAAGATCAGGATTCCGGTTTCCCCACCCCCTTGTGTCCCATTTCCTCCTTGGTGGACTGGGCACAGTGCTGTTCACCCCCCACCTCCAGGATGGCTGGCAGGAGAAGAGGGCCACCCCCAGCTGAGTGGGGATGAAGGAGGCCTGGAGGGCTCAGTGCATCGTGACTCCACCACAGAATTACTGGGGAGCCTTTAAGAAGCACCAGCACCAAGACCCCCTAGCCAAGGTCAGCACAGGGTGAAGGGAAGACAGGCCGGGCAGCCATGGAGCAGGGCAGGCCTTCCCCAAGGACAGAGGAAGGGAGCTGTGTCCTCCAGGCACCCAACAAGGTGGAAGGAGCACCAGGCCCAGCCCGAGGGCAGGGGTCGGGCGGGGGTCCTGAAGAGCGGCCGTCCCCCTCCCCGACTCCCCGGGAGGGAGTGAACTGCCGGCGAAGACTTCTGTACTGAACACACTTTGCACCGTTCTGCTATTTCCTGTGTATGTTTAGAATGCTGAAACATTTCTGATGTTAAATAAATAGTATTACATTAAAAAAAACAAACGAGCAAGCTGGATCCTGGAGGCAAATGAACATGAAACTCACAGAAATGAAGTTCACAAGCTTCCAGAATGGCAGCCTGGAGGCTGAGCCTGGGGACCACCCTACAGAAGGAAAGGGGGAGGGGGAGGGGGAGGACGGGGACAGGGACCAGACAGCACCCCCGCCCCCCTGCCCCCAGCTCGGTGTGTGCTTTCCAGGGGATTTTTTTAAATCTTCATTTTCTGGCTGAATCGCAATAGGCCTCAAGGGGAGCTTTGTTGTGTCTGTGAGGGTCTGAGCTTTGTCCTCTGTGAGAGCATTGTCAGCGTGCTGCTGGGAGGCCCAAAGAACCATGGGGACCCAGAGCCTGCAAATAAAGTTTAAATACAGCCCAAAGTGAGGCTGTTCATAACCACCAACTGTGGGAGCAACCCAAGTGTCTATTGACGGATGTTGGATAAAGTAAGTGCGGTCTGTCCAGACCATGGAATATTATTCAGCCGTCAAAAGGAATGAAGTTCTGATCCACGCTGCAATGTGGATGAACCTTGGAAATGTCACACTAGGTCAAAGAGGCCAGATGCAAAATGCCACATATGATTTCATGTATATGAAATGTTCAGAGCAGATCAACCCAAAGAGAGAGAAAACAGATTAGTGGTTGTTGGGGGCTGGGATGGGGCAGGGGTGGGCGAGGGCGGGTGGCTGCCAACGCATGTGGAGTTTTGTAATGGGTTGATGAGAACGTTCTCTGGGCTGGTGGTTGCACAACTCCGGGAATACCCTAAGAAACGCTGAATTGCACACTTTAAATAACTGAATTATACAGTATGTGAGTTATATCTTAATAAAGCTGTTCCATTATAAAAAGTGGGTGAGAATTAAATGAGATAACAGATGTGGTAAGATGATGATAACTTTTTAAAGTCTGGAAATGATGCCTTGGTTTGTGAAGAGCAGCAGCCGGAAAATAACATCAAAGGGACAATTTTTCAGCGCCTGCGATGTGCTAAGCATGGCGCATCCGTCATCGCGTGGCAAGATCAGTATTTAAATAAGAGCCACTTTACAGATGGAGAAACAGGCCAACTGAGCCAGTGGCCACCCAGGGTCACGCGGCTGGGAAGGGACCAGCCGTTCGGTACTCGGGTCTCATGAACTCCAGGGCCTGAGCACTTGACCCCACTCCCACCCCCAGGCTGCTTTTCATTTAGATGAACTCCCGGAATCTTATAAATCTCGAGAGAGAAAAAAGTGAGGCAGCAAGAAGTGAAGAGGGTGAGAGGAAGAAAGAGAACACAACCCTGGGATTGCAAAAGCAGCTCTTGCAAATTTACGGCTCCCGGTTGATCTATTAACGCATCGGGGCGAGGAGGGGCGAACACATGCGAGTGAGCTTCCCGTTTCAGCAACAAGCCGTAAATAAACAAGCACCCGGCCGGCCACTGGCCACCGCCCAGCAGCGGAGCTGGGACCGGGCTTTCTGGGGAGAGACACCGGCTCCCCTGGCACCCCACCACACCTCTGCCTCCTCCCCACCCGGAGCTGCAGTGACACCAACAGGCATGGGTGGGGGACACCGCAGTTGCAGCCCAGGGCCGGCTCCCTGTGCCCCAGCCCCACATCTGCCTCCTCCCCACCCGGAGCTGCAGTGACACCAACAGGCATGGGTGGGGGACACCGCAGATGCAGCCCAGGGCTGGCTCCCTGTGCCCCAGCCCCATGCCACCCGGAGCTGCAGTGACACCAACAGGCATGGGTGGGGGACACCGCAGTTGCAGCCCAGGGCCGGCTCCCTGTGCCCCAGCCCCACATAGGGGTGCACGGCTTCAAGGTTTGGAAGGGCTCACCAAACAGATGTTCTGAGATGCATAGACATGTGTGGGTTGATTGGCGGGGGTGCACAGCAGGCTGTTCAGGAACCTTCTTTCTCAGTCTGGAACATCTCAAAGACCCTGCCAGGGCTGATGTCACTGGCCTGAACTGCAGCACCCGCCCCCCACAACTCCCGCTCAGGGACAAGGGGGGTTTCACGGCCCTCTCGTCAGCTGGAACAGCAGCCCCACACTCTCGCCTGGGGGCTATGGCCTGGCTTTGAAGGACTCCCGAGCCAGGCTCCTCCCTGCCCACCCGCTCCCAGGATCCCAGACAGGGAGCAGCTGATCAGAAAGCCCAGTTGCCAGACTCCTGGTCTGTGGAGCAGGCTTGGAGGTGGCACGTGTCATGGTCAGGATGCGGTCCCCACCCTTTGCTCTTTTCTAGCTGGGCAACCACGAGCAGCTCACCCCACTTCACTGAGCCTCAGTATCCCCGTTCAGTGCAGACAACAAGGGCTGCTGTGCAGATTACCCGAGATTCCGCACGCAGTGCCCAGCTGCTGGTGCATGAAATGCTCGTTGTAAGTTATTTCAGGGGGGCGCCTCACCCTGGGCTTCCATGCACACTCCAGCAGTCCCCTCAAAGGCTTCAGGGGCCCATGGACAAAAGTCCTCTGTGTGGAAGCCAATGAGCATCCCCTGGGAGCATCCGAGAGGTCTGACATGCCTGCTGGCCACCCTGAGGCCAGTTTCCCTCCAACCCCCACCTCCACCCCTTCTCAACCCAAGGCGATGGGATTGGGGTTACCTGTCAGTGACAGGCGGCACAGGGCGGGAGTCCTTCGTCCAGGTGACCAGTGGGGTTGGGGAGCCCTGGGCCTCACATTCCAGGGTCACCTCTTCACCAGCCTTTGCTGTGACTCTCAGAGGCACGTCTGCATCATGTGACCCGTTCACCTTGATCCTGGGCTTGGCTGTCGGAGGAGGCAAGCAGGGCCTGTGAGCAGGGCAGGGAGCAAAGGGGTGGGGGCCAGAGGCTGCAGGACGGCTGTCCCAGGAAGCAGAGGTGGTACTGTGACTTTGACCTCTAGTGGGTCCAGAAGGTGGCTGTGGCTCTGTTATAATGAGGAACACTCAGATTCACTAAGTCCTCACCTTCCACCTGTCCACCAGCCTCCCTCTGGAAGCTCACCTTGCTTTGCCAGCCTTGACCTGGTCCTTCTGCCCCAAATCCTCTGCCTCTGCTGGCTTCTCTACATCCTGCTGTCCCTTCCCCAGGGACATTTCAGCAAGTTCTGTCTCCTCTCTCTACCTCCTCTTCCTTAATCATTCCACTTATTTCCATGATATCAGCACCCACATGATGTGCAAACTCTCTGGCCCGCTCCAACCCCGGTCACAGATTTATGATCATCATGCACATCCCCTCTGTCACATGTTACGCTGAAGACCCTCGACAGCAGAGATTACATCGTACCCCGCTTCCTTCATACACTGAAGGCACTCAGTACATGTCTGAGCAGCAATAACGAAACAAGCCAGACAGTTGGGGACATCAAAACCCATCAAGCCCTCCTGTGGTCCTTGTGCATCATTAGTTCAGACAGGAATTCCTCCCCTTTAGTTTTTTTTTTTTGCAATATAAAAATATTGGCTCCCAGAGTTATGAGAGAAAAAGACTGGCCTGCATGTCCCAGACGTATGTGCTGAGTGCCCAGCCCTGTGGAGAACACTGGGAAACAGCAGCAAAGCAGACAAGGCCTGTCCCTTTCCTCACAGGGCTTAGGGTCCACAGGGAACCCTGGGACCAACTGGCTCAAGATCAGTTAGTTATTTAATCACAGTTGTGATGGCCGCTAGGAT